>NW_011492916.1:8701-13333 GCF_000754665.1 Bison bison bison | reverse complement strand
GGAAAATCAGTATTCCTCTCAAATTGCAACAGGTATCTCGGGGTTCCTCTCGAGTTGTGATGGGGACATCAGTGAACCACTTGTGTTGCCTCAGGGGAGTCAGGCCTCCTTTGGAGTTTCAAGGGGAACCTCAGGATTCCTCTCAAGTTGCTGCAGGGGGAATGGGGCCTCATATCTAGTTGATGCAGGAAGCTTGAGGTTCCTCTCCAATTGTGACAGGGATCTTGGGGTTCCTCTCAAGTTGCAACAGTCAGGTCAGGCCTCATCTCATGTTGAGGCATAGAACTCTGCTTTCCCCTCGAGTTGTGAAAGATGTGTCAGGTTTCCTATAGAATTGAGGCGGGGAACTCGGGCTTTTTCTAGAGGTGCAACAGGGGTGTTGCACCTGTTCATGTTGTGAGGAAAAACTCGGGGTTCCATTCAAGTCACTGCAGGGCAACCAGGCCTTATTACGAGTTGAGCAGGAACTCAGGGTTCTTTCAACTTGTGGCAGGAACCTCGGGGTTCGTATTGCGTTGCAATATCTGAGACAGGCCTCCTCTTGAGGTGCAAAGAGATAGTCGGGATTCATTTCAAGTTGAAGCAGGGGAATTGGCCTTCATCTCGAGATGAGGTGGGGAACACGGGGCTCTTCTCTAGTTGTGGGAAACTCGGGGTTCTTCTCGTGTTGTGATGGGTATCACAGGGAACCTCTGGAGTTGCATAAACGGAGTCAAGACTCCTTTCAAGTTGCAAGAGGAAACTCGGGATTGCTCTCGAGGCACTGCAGGGAAAAAGGGCCTCATCTCGCATTGAGGGGGGAATCTCGTTTATTTCTAGTTGTGGCTGGAAGCTCAGGGTTCCTCTCGAGTTGCGACAGGGACCTCGGGGAAATTCTTGTGTTGCCTCAGGAAAGTCAGGCCTCCTTTCGAGTTGTACCAAAGGAATTGGGCCTCATCTAGAGTTGAGGCAGGAAACTCAGGGTTCCTCTCCAGTTGCAACAAGGATATTGGGGTTCCTATCGAGTTTCAACAGGGGAGTCAGGCCTCGTCTTGTGTTGAGGCATGGAACTCTGCTTTCCTCTCAAAGTGTAAAAGGGGTGTCAGGCCTCCTGTCGAGTTGAGGCATGGAACTTGTGCTTTTTCTAGAGGTGCAACAAGGTAGTCAGACCTCCCTTCGAGTTGTGAGGGGGAAAGTAGGGGTTCCATTTGAGTCACTGCAGGGGAATCAGGCCTTATCTCAAGTTGAGGGGGAACTCTGAGTCCTTTTTTCTTGTGGCAGGTGACTTGAGAGTACTCTGGAGTTGCAATAGGTGAGACAGGCCTCCTCTTGAGTTGGGAGGGGAAAGTCGGGATTCCTCTCGAGTTGAAGCAGGGGAATCAGCCCTCATCTCGAGAAGAGGTGGGGAACATGGGGCTCCTCTCGAGTTGTGGTGGGAAATTCGGGGTTTCTCTCGAATTGCGATGGGTATTTTGCTGGACCTCTAGAATTGCATAAAGGGAGTCAAGCTTCCTTTCAAATTGAGAGGAGAATGCGGGCTTTATCTTCAATCATGGCAGGGGAATCGGGCCTCATCTCAGGTTGAGGGAGGAATCTGGTGGATTTCACGATTTAGTGTGGGAAGAGTAGGGTTCCTCTCGAGTTGCTACAGGGACCTCAGGGAACCTCTTGTGTTGCCTCAGGGAAGTCAGATCTCCTTTAGAGTTGTGAGTGTCACCTTGGGATTCTAGTCGTATTGCTGCAGGGGAATTGGGCCTCATCTAGACTTGAGACGGGAAACTCAGGGCTCCTCTCTAGTTGTAACAGGGATCTCAGGGTTTCTATCGAGTTTCAACAGGGGAGTCAGGCCATGTCTTGTGTTCCAGCATGGAACTCAGCTTTCCTCTTGAGTTGTAAAATGTTGTCAGGCCTCCTTTCAAATTGGGGTGGGGAACTCGGACTTTTTCTAGTGATGTAAAGTGGATTCAGACCTCCCTTCATGTTGTGAGGAGAAACTCGGGGTGCCATTCGAGTTGCTGCAGTGGAATCAGGCCTTATCTCAAGTTAAGGTGGGAAACTCAGGGTTGCTCTCCAGTTGCGACAGGGTTCTCGGGGTTCCTATCAAGTTTCAACAGGGGAGTCAGGCCTCGTCTTTTGTTGAGGCATGGTACTCTGCTTTCCTCTTGAGTTGTAAAAGGGGTATCAGGCCTCCTGTCGAGTTGACCCGGGGTACTCAGGCTTTCTCTAGAGATGCAACTGGGGAGTCAGACCTCACTTCATGTTGTCATGGGAAACTTGGGCTTATATTCGAGTCTCTGCAGGGGAATCAGGTCTTATCTCGAGTTGAGGGGGAACTTGATGTCCTTTCGACTTGTAGCAGGAACCTCGGGGTTCCTCTCGAGTTGCAATAGGTGAGACAGGCCTCCTCTTGAGGTCAAGGGGAAAAATCGCGATTTCTCACAAATTGAAGCAGGGGAATTGGCTCTCATCTAGAGATGACCTGGGGTACACAGGGTTCTTCTCGAGTTGCGGTGGGAAACCGGGGGTTTGTCTAGAGTTGTGTCAGTGTCTCGGGGAACCTCTAGAGTTACATAAAAGGATTCAAGCCTCCTTTTGAGTTTCAAGGGGAAACACGAGATTGCTCTCGAGTCACTGCAGGGGAATTGGGCATCATCTCGCATTGAGGAGGGAATCTTGTGGTTTTTCTCGAGTTGTGGAAGGAAGCTTGGGGTTCCTCTTGAGTTGCTATAGGAACATCAAGGAACCTCTCATGTAATCTCAGGGAAGTCAGGACTCCTTTCGAGTTGCAAGGGCCACCTCGGGATTCCTCCCGAGTCGCTGCATGGGAATAGGACCTCATCTCGATTTGAGGCAGGAAATTCGGTGTTCCTCTCTACTTGCGACAGGGATCTCAAAGTTCCTATTGAGTCTCAAAGGGAAGTCAGGCCTCCTGTCCTGTTGAGGCATGGAACTATGCTTTCCTTTCGAGTTGTTAAAGGGGTGTCAGGCCTCCTGTTGAGATGAGGTGGGGAACTCGGGCTTTTTCTAGAGGTGCAACTGGGGACTCAGACCTCCCTTCGTGTTGTGAGGGGGTACTTGGGGTTCCATTCGAGTTGGTGCCGGGGAATCAGGCCTTATGTCTAGTTGAGGGGGAACTCAGTTTCCTTTAGACTTGCGGCAGGAACCTCGGGGTTCCTCTTAAGTTGCCATAGGTGAGACAGGCCTCCTCTTCAGGTATGAAGGGAAAGTTGAGATTCCTCTTGAGTTGAAGCAGGGGAATCGGCCCTCATCTCGAGATGAGGTGGGGAACACAGGTCTCTTCTTGAATTGAGGCAGGAAACCCAGGGTTCCTTTCGAGTTGTGATGGGTTACTCAGGGAACCTCTGGAGTTGCATAGAGGGAGGCAAGCCTCCTTTCTAGTTGTGAGGGGGAACACA
The DNA here is from genome assembly GCF_000754665.1 of Bison bison bison. Taxonomy (NCBI): domain Eukaryota; kingdom Metazoa; phylum Chordata; class Mammalia; order Artiodactyla; family Bovidae; genus Bison; species Bison bison. The sequence goes on along the minus strand of NW_011492916.1, from coordinate 9,938 downwards.
GGACTGCTTTAAAGTCACTACAGGGGAATCAGGCCTCATCTCACATTGAGGGGGAAATCTTGTGGTTTTTCTTGAGTTGCGGCTGGAAGCTTGGGGTTCCTCTCGAGTTCACACGGGGATCTCAGGGAACCACTCATATTGCCTCAGGGAATTCAAGCCTCCTTTCGATTTGCAAGGGACAAATCGGATTCTTCTCGAGTCACTGCAGGGGAATAGGGCCTCATCTTGAATTGAGGCAGGAAACTCAGAGTTCTTCTCGAGTTGTGACAGGTATCTCAGGGATCCTCTGGATTTGTATAAAGGGAGTCAAGCCTTATTTCAAGGTGCCAGTGTGAACGCAGGATTGCTCTCCAGTCACTGCTGGGGAATTGGGACTCATCTCGAGTTGAAGTAGGAAACTCGGGGTTCCTCTCCAGTTGCAACAGGGATATAGGGGTTCCTATCGAGTTTCAACAGGGCAGTCAGTTCTCATCTCATGTTGAGGCATGGAACTCCACTTTCCTTTCATGTTGTAAAAGGGGTGTCAGGCCTCCTGTCGAGTTGACATGGGGAACTCGGGCTTTTTCTAGAGGTGTGCAGGGGAGTCAGACCTCCCTTCCCGTTGTGGGGGGAATCTCGGCATTCTGTTTGAGTCTCTGCAGGGGAATCAGGCCTTATCTTGACTTAAGGGTGAACTCAGTGTCCTTTCAACTTGTGACAGGAACCTCGGAGTTCCACTCAGGTTGCAATGGATGAGACAGGCCTCCTCTTGAAGTGGGAGGGGAAAGTTGGGATTCCTCTTGAGTTGAAGGAGGGTAATCAGCCCTTATCTGGAGATGAAGTGGGGAACACGGGGCTCTTTTTGAGTTGCGGTAGGAAACTCGAGGTTCCTCTCGAGTTGTGATGGTATCTCGGGGAACCTCTGGAGATGCATAAAGGGAGCCAAGCTTGCTTTTAAGTTTTGAATCGGAACTCAGGATTACTCTCGAGTTGCTTCAGGGGAAATGGGCCTTGCGTTGATGAGGGAATCTAGTGGTGTTTCTTGAGTTGTAGCAGTAAGCTTTGTGTTCTTCTCGAGTTGAAATGGGGACCTCAGGGAACCTCTCATGTTGCCTCACGGAAGTCAGGCCTTGTTTCAAGTTGCAAGAGGCACCTCGGAATTTCTCTTGAGTCACTGCAGTACAGTGGGGTCTCATCTCGAGTTGAGGCGGGAAACTCAGGGTTCCTTTCCAGTTGTGGCAGGGACCTCAGGGGTCCT
>NW_011492916.1:4751-8565 GCF_000754665.1 Bison bison bison | reverse complement strand
GAGTCAGACCTCCGTTTGTGTGTGAGGGGATACTCTGGGTTCCATTGAGTCGGTGCAGGAGAGTCAGGCCTTATCGCAAGTTGAGTGGGTACACAGTGTCCTTTCAACTTGCGGCAGGAAACTCGGGGTTCTTCTCAATTTTCAATAGGTGAGAGGGGCTTCCTCTTGATATGCAAGAGGAAAGTCGGGATTCCTCTTGAATTGAAGCAGGGGAATTGGCCTTCATCTTGAGATGAGGTGGGGAACACAGGGCTCTTCTCGAGTTTTGGCGGGAAACTCGGCTTTCTCTTGAGTTGCAATGGGTATCTTGGGGAAGCTCTTGAGTTCCATAAAGGGAATCAAGCCTCCTTTTGAGTTTTGAGAGGGAACTCAGGATTTCTCTCAAGGCACTGCAGGGGAAAACGACCTCATCTCGTGCTGAGGGGGGAATATCATGGTTTTTCTGGAGTTACGGCAGGAAGCTTGTGGTTCCTCTCGAGTTGTGATGGGGACCTCAGGGAACCTCTCGTGTTGCCTCAGGGAAGTCAAGTCTCCTTTTGAGTTGCCAGGGGGAGCGTGGGATTGCTCTCGAGTCACTGCAGGGGACTCAGGCCTCATCTCGTATTGTGGGGGGAATCTCGTGGTGTTTCTCAAGTTGTGGCGGGAATATTGGGGTTCATCCTGAGTTGCAGCTAGCACTCAGGGAACCTCTCATGGTGCCTCAGGAAAGTCAGGCCTCCTTTCCAGTTGTGATGGGCACCTCAGGATTTCTCTCCAGGTGCTGCAGGGAAATACGGCCTCATGTCGAGTTGACGCGGGAAACTCAGGGTTCCTCTCCAGTTGTGACTGGCATCGTGGGGTTCCTATCAAATTTCAACAGGGGAGTCAGGCCTTGTCTTGTCAGCCTTCCCTGTCCATCACCAACTCCCAGAACTTACACTCCTGTCCATTAAGTCAGTGATGCCATCCACCCATTGCATCCTCTGTTGTCCCAATCTCCTGCCTTCAATCTTTCCCAGCATCAGGGTCTTTTCTAATGAGTCAGTTCTTCACAGCAGGTAGCCAAAATATTGGAGTTTCAGCTTCAGCATCAGTCCTTCCAACGAATGTTCAGGACTGATTTCCTTTAGGATGGACTGGTGGGATTTCCTTGCAGTCCAAGGGACTCTCAAGAGTCTTTTCCAACACCACAGTTCAAAAGCATCAATTCTTCAGTGTTCAAGTTTTTTTATAGTCCAACTCTCATATCCATACATGACTACAGGAAAAACCATAATTTGACAAGATGGACCTTAGTTGGCAAAATAATGTCTTTGCTTTTTAGAATGCTGTCTAGGTTGGTCACAGCTTTCCTTCCAAGGAGCAAGCATCTTTTAATTTCAAAGCTTCTAAATCGTAGTTTTAGAAAATTACGATTATTTCCTTTTCCCAAGTGCATTTACTTTGATAAAATCTTTGTGTCCCTCTTGGGAGGGTGGGACAAATATTACAAATAAAAATTCTGGCTATTGTTGAAAGTCCTTCTTTAGAGGACCAAAACTATCCTTCATTGAAAGGTTTCTGGGTCTGTAAAGTGGCTCAATTCCAGGAAGTAATGAGGAGCCAAGACTATCTATTTTAATAATTTTAGCTCAATTTTGGTTGACTTAAGTTGATTTAGATCAGTAGGTGCCCAATATGCTACTGGAGATCAGTGGAGATATAACTCCAGAAAGAATGAAGAGATGGAGCCAAAGCATCTTGTTGTTGTTGTTATCAACACTCAGTTATGGAAGTGACTGGTGATGGCAGTAAGGTCAGAAGCTGTAAAGAGCAATATTGCATAGGAACCTGAAATGTTAGTTCCTTGAATCAAGGCAAATTGGAAGTGGTTAAACAGCAGATGGCAAGAGTGAATGTCAACATTTTAGAAATCACTGAACTAAAATGGGCTGGAATGGGTGAACTTAACTGAGATGACCATTATATCTACTATCATGGGCAAGATTCCCTTAGAAGAAATTGAGTAGCCATCATAGTCAACAAAAGAGTCAAAAATGCAGTACTTGGATGCAATTTCAAAAAAGACAGAATGATCTATGTTCATTTCAGTATCATGGTAATCCAAGTCTATGCCCTGACCAGTAATGCTGAAGAAGCTGAAGTCGAATGGTTCTATGAAGACCTACACGACCTGTTAGAACTAACACCCCAAAAAGATGTTCTTTTCATTATAGGGGACTGGAATGCAAAAGTAGGAAGTCAAGAAACACCTAGAGTAACAGGCAAATTTGGCCTTGGAGTACATAATGTAGCAGGGTAAAGGCTAATAGAGTTCTGCCAAGAGAATGCACTGGTCATAGCAAACACCCTCTTCCAAAAACATAAAAGAACACTCTACACATGGACACCACCAGATGGTCGACACTGAAATCAGATTGATTATATTCTTTGCAGTGAAAGATGGAGAAGCTCTATACAGTCAGCAAAACAGGCCTGGGAGCTGACTGTGACTCACACCATGAACACCTTATTGCCAAATTCAGACTGAAACTGAAGAAAGTGGAGAAAACCACTAGACCATTCAATCAGTTCAGTTCAGTTCAGTTCAGTTGCTCAGTCGTGTCCGACTCTTTGCAACCCCACGAATCACAGGACACCAGGCCTCCCTGTTCATCACCAACTCCCAGAGTTCACTCAACCTCATGTACATTGAGTCAGTGATGCCGTCCAGCCATCCCATCCTCTGTCATCCCCTTCTCCTCCTGCCCCCAATCCCTCCCAGCATCAGGGTCTTTCCTTCCAAGGAGTAAGTGTCTTTTAATTTCATGGCTGCAATCACAGTCTGCAGTGATTTTGGAGCCCCCCAAAATAAAGTCTGTTACTGTCTCCACTGTTTCCCCATCTATTTCCCATGAAGTGATGGGACCAGATGCCATAATCTTCGTTTTCTGAATATTGAGCTTCAAGCCAACTTTTTCACTCTCCTCTTTCACTTTCATCAAGAGGCTTTTTAGTTCCTCTTCACTTTCTGCCATAAGGGTGTTGTCATCTGCATATCTGAGGTTATTGATATTTCTCCCAGAAATCTTGATTCCAGCTTGTGTTTCTTCCAGCCCAGCATTTCTCATGATGTACTCTGCATATAAGTTAAATAAGCAGGGTGACAATAGCAGTGGGGCCTTACTGATGGTGGCTGTCTTGTGCTTGTGGACAGGCTTCATGATGCTGATGATGCTGCTGGGCTGCAGGGAGGGCTGCAGCCAGTAGGAGGTGTTCTCCACGTTGGCCATGTAGATGCGCAGGCTGCCGTCCTCACACAGCAGGATCATCGTCGTCCGCTGCTGCTCGTTGCAGGCCGTGTGCCTGATGGCCACCATGTCCTGGATCTAGGAGGCGGGGACAGGCCGTGTTAGTTCCCACACCTACGGAACAAAGTTCCCAAGACCTACACAGACGAGGCAGAGAAGCCACTGGCTTCACGGTCAACGGGGGGAGTGCAAAAGACTGGCAAAGAATAGGCGTCTAGGAGCAGATTCTTCTATAGGTCTCATGTCAGGAGAGCTGGGGAAAGGACGGGATATACAAATACAAAACAGGGCAGGGTCACGGTCTACTCAAGCGATGGGGGAACAAGGCACTCACCTTTGCTTTGGCAGGAAGAGTCTTAATCTCCTGGATGAGAAAAGTGTCTGGTTTCACCATCACCACCAGGGGCACGCCTGTAGTCTGCTGGACACAGCACACCAGGCCAGGGTGGTTCATCACCTCAGACCACTGACACAGAGCGGGAGGCGCCTTGCTACCACCGTTGGGACTGCGGACGACAGAAGTGGCCGGGCAGGGTGTCACTCAC
>NW_011492916.1:0-3930 GCF_000754665.1 Bison bison bison | reverse complement strand
TCACCCTGCTTATTTAACTTATATGCAGAGTACATCAAGAGAAACGCTGGGCTGGAAGAAGCATAAGCTGGAATCAAGATTGCTGGGAGAAATATCAATAACCTCAGATATGCAGATGACACCACCCTTATGGCAGAAAGTGAATAAAAACTAAAGAGCCTCTTAATGGAAGTGAAAGAGGAGAGTGAGAAAGTTGGCTTAAAGCTCAACATTCAGAAAGCTAAGATCATGGCTTCTGGTTCCATCACTTCATGGCAAATAGATGAGGAAACAGTGGAAATAGTAGCAGACTTTTTTTTTTTTTGGCTCCAAGGTCACTGCAGATGGTGACTGCAGCCATGAAATTAAAAGAGAGCTACTCTTGGAAGAAAAGCATGACCAACTTAGACAGGATATTAAAAAGCGGAGACATTACTTTGCCAACAAAGGTCCATCTAGTCAAGGCTATGGTTTTTCCAGTAGTCATGTATGGATGTGAGAGTTGGACTATAAAGAGTGCCAAAGAATTGATGCTTTTGAACTGTGGTGTTGGAGAAGACTTTTGAGAGTCCCTTGGACTGCAAGGAGATCCAACCAGTCCATCCTAAAGGAAATCAGTTTCTGAATTTTCATGGGAAGGACTGATGCTGAAGCTGAAACTCCAGTACTTTGGCCACCTGATGCGAAGAGCTGACTCATTTGAAAAGACCCTGATGCTGGGAAATATTGAGGGCATGAGCAGAAGGGGACGACAGAGGATGAGATGGTTGTATGGCACCACCGACTGAATGGACATGGGTTTCGGTGAATTCCGGGAATTGGTGATGGACAGGGAGGCCTGGAGTGCTGAGATTCATGGGGTCGTAAAGAGTCAGACATGACTGAGCCGCTGAACTGGAACTGAAACAAAGCAAAAATAGAATCACACACTTTGCAAACAAACTTAAAATTACTAAGAGGGAAAGGTGGAAGGGGAGAGGTAAACTGAGAGATTGGGGTTGAAATATACAAACTACTCTGTCTAAATAGATAGCTAGTAAGAATCTACTGTGTGGAGAAGGAAATGGCAACCCACTCCAATATTCTTGCCTGGAAAACCCCATGGACAGAGGAGCCTTGTAGGCTACAATACCTGGGGTCACAAAGATTTGTGTTTGACACAACTGAGCGACTTCACTAACTAAGAACCTACTGTATAGCAGGAACTGTACTCAATACTCTGCAATAATCTATATGGGAATAGAATCTTAAAAATAGTCAAAGTATGCTTATGTATCACTGATTCACTCTGCTGTATAGTAGAAGCTATGTAACATTGGAAATCAACTGTATTCTCATAAAAATTAATTTAAAAAGAGTAAGTGTAAAGCAATAATACAAAACAAAAGATAAGATTGTCCAAATAGGAGTATTTTCTTTTCAGGATATCAACATTCATATTAAAGTATATAATTTATTTAATGATAGATTGTATTAGGCAAATATTTATTTTACAAACTCTACAGTTACAGCTAAAAATTAATAAGGAAAATTGGATTAAAAAAATGGTTCAGTTCAGTTGCTCAGTCATATCCAACTCTTTAAGACCCCATGGACTGAAGCATGCCAGGCCTCTCTGTCCATCACCAACTCCCAGAGTTTCCTGAAACTAATGTCCATTGAGTCAGTGATGCCGTCCAACCAGCTCATCCTCTGTCGTCCCCTTCTCCTCCCGCCTTCAATCTTTCACAGTATCAGGGTCTTTTCAAATGAGTCAGTTCTTTGTATCAGGTGGCCAAAATATTAGTTTCAACTTCAGCATCAGTCCTAGGACGGATTAGTTGGATCTCCTTGTAGTCCGAGGGACTCTCAAGAGTCTTCTCCAACACTACAGTTCAAAAACATCAATTCTTTGGTGCTCAGCTTTCTTTATAGTCCATCTCTCACACCCATACATGACGACAGGAAAAACGATAGCTTTGACTAGACGGACCTTTGTTGGCAAAGTAATGTCTCTCTTTTTTAATATGGTGTCTAAGCTAAGCTAAGTCATTTCAGTCGTGTCCGACTCTGTGTGACCCCATAGACGGCAGCCCACCAGGCTCCCCTGTCCTTGGGATTCTCCAGGCAAGAACACTGGAGTGGGTTGCCATTTCCTTCTCCAATGCATGAAAGTGAAAAGTGAAAGGGAAGTCTACTCAGTCGTGTCCGACCCTCAGCGATCCCATGGACTACAGCCTTCCAGGCTCCTCCATCCATGGGATTTTCCAGGCAAGAGTACTGGAGTCGGGTGCCATTGCCTTCCCCGATATGGTGTCTAAGTGATACATAAACACTAAAAGTATATTAAAATCACAAAAATATAATAAGAAAAAAGTGAAAATATATATGTATATGAGAAAATACATGTATAAGAGAAACAAAACACAAACAGTAAGGCAGTAAATTTAAATTTAGTCATATTTATAAAACCACTATTGAAATGTATAGCAATCCAATCAATGTACAGCATGATGCTGATGTTGTTCAGTGGCTAAGTCTTTTCTGACTCTGCAACCCCATGAAATGCAGCACGTCAGGCTTCCTTGTCCTTCACTATCTCCTGGAGTTTGTTTAAACTCATGTCCATTGAGTCAGTGATGCCATCTCATCCTCCATCTTCCCCTTTTTTCAGTAAGCTGGCTGTTCACATGACGTGCCCAAGGTATTGAAGTTTCAGCTTCAGCACCAATCCTCCCAGTGAATATTCAGGGTTGATTTCCTTTAGGATTAATCAATTTGATTTCCTTCCTGTTCAAGGGATACTCAAAAGTCTTCTCCAGCACCATAGTTTGAAAACATCAATTCTTTGGCACTCAGCCTTCTTTATGTTCTAACTCATATCCATACGTGACTACTGGAAAAAAAGCTACTATCGCTTTAACTATACGGAGCTTTGTCAGCAAAGTGATGTCTGCTTTTTAATACTCACTCTAGGTTTGTCATACCTTTTCTTCCAAGAAACAAACGCCTTTTGATTTCATGGCTGCTCACTGTCCACACATATTTTTGTGCCCAAGAAAATAATATAGAGCATGGTGACTATAGTTAAATAATTTTGCATATTTGAAAGTTGCTAAGAGAAATTTTTAAAAATTCACATCACAAGAAAAAAGTGTTTAACTTTGGGTGGTGATGGATATTAACATTGAAGATATTAACATTAGACATTGTGATGATCATTTAAAATATATTTGTTGTTCAGCAGAAGTTAATATAATGCTATAAGCCAAGTATATCTCAATGTATCACTGAATTTTAAAGGTCATGCTTTATGTTGTGTAAATTATGCCTCACCACTATTGCTAATTTAAGCATCAAAGCCTAATAAAAATAATAATGACGTTGTGTTGTATAAATATGTACCATGAATACTTACTCTGTTATGTTTCATGCTAAGTCATCAGTCTAAAGGTATACATGCTGCAGCATGCTATAACACCCTTTTTTAGTGACCAAAAGTGAGGACTGTGGCAGAATCTGGCTTTATGCTCTTCAAATACATCTGTTTTATTGACATACAATGAACATCATTCCCTAACCTTCTCAGAACTATATTGGACCAGGTGATTAGTTTCTACAATGACATATGGGTAGAAGTGATGTGTTTATTACATATAGAGGCTCTGAATAGTATATTTGTTTCCTTATGTTCTGTCTGTCTTGGCATCTTAGCTTTCTGCATGCTGAAGATCCAGTAGGAAACTACAAAGAAGAAGTAGGAACAGTGGGACTCTTGGATGGAAACAACCAGAGTTTCTTCATCACTGACTGTAAACATGTGCTGTAATATGTTTGCAATATGTTTCTTTATTTTGTTACACTGATATATTTGAGGTATTTTCACGGAGTGCAGATTTTTTTTAATATAAATTTATTTATTTTAATTGGAGGCTAATTACTTTACAATATTGTATTGATTTTGCCATACAT
>NW_011492915.1:18095-18711 GCF_000754665.1 Bison bison bison | reverse complement strand
ACTCTGACTCTTTGTGACCCCATGGACTCTACAGTCCATGGAATTCTTCAGGCCAGAATACTGGAGTGGATAGCTGTTCCCTTCTCCAGGGATCTTCCCAACCCAGGGAATGAACCCAGGTCTACTGCATTGCAGGCAGATTCTTTACCAGCTGAGCCACAAAGGAAGCCCAAGAATACTGGTGTGGGTAGCCTATCCCTTCTCCAGTAGATCTTCCTGACCCAGGAATTGAACCAGGGTCTCCTGCATTGCAGGCAGACTCTTTACCAACTGAGCTATCAGGGAAGCCCTTTAATCTATATACTATATGCTTTTCTCCCATTAGTCTGTCTTCATCAGTTTAATTTTCAGACCTAGTCTGGGATCCTAAGAATCAAGGAAAGCATTTTCCCCTCCTACACTGCTGTAAATCCTACAGCCCCAAGGAAAATAATTCTGCCAATAACCTGAGGAAACATTAGAGCAGACCCTTTCTAAGTGGAGCCTCTGATGAGAACCTAGTCCTGACTGACGTCTTGACTATAGCTTTGTGAGACACTAAGCAGAGGATCGAACTAAACTGTGCCTGGACTCCTGATCCACAGAAACTTTGAGATAATAAATGCATGCTGTTTTA
>NW_011492915.1:13388-15780 GCF_000754665.1 Bison bison bison | reverse complement strand
TTTCAAAGCTGACTTGGGGCTGAGGTAGTTCCCCACTCATTTTTTACAGGAAGTTTAAGCCATCATCCATGCTCTCCTTTCAATTAGAAACAGCTACAAACAACATGTGTACAAAAGGGAATGAGAAAAATGGGGTGTCTCCTCCAAGTAACTGATTTAGTCAAAACCATTAGGTATCCTCCAAGCATGGGCTTCCCTGGTGGCTCGGTGGCAAAGGATCCACCTGCAATGCAAGAGATGCATGGGATGCAGGTTCAATTGCTGGGTCAGGAAAATTCCCTGGAGGAGGGCATGGCAACCCATTTCAATATTCTTGCCTGGAGAATCCCATGGGCCAAGGAGCCTGGTGGGCAACAGTCCATAGGGTCACAAAGACTTGGACATGACTTAAGTGACTGAGCATGCACGCATGCATGCTCTAAGCACCGTGCTGGGTACTGGGAAGAGCAAAATGAGGAAGAAATATTCATTCTAACCCCTCTCCCTGCCACACACACCACTACCACCACCACTAGGAGCTTTCAGTCTAAGAGACATATAGAGACTTACATGACTTCATTGATGTGCTGAGTCCACCTAGAAGGAACTAAAGCAAGGGTATTTCAGGACCACAATGGACCAATGAATCTACCCATGGCTTTCAGGGAAGTCTTCTGACAGAATGAGCCTTAGTGGAGGACTACAAAGGCAAGTTAACTTTCAGGGAAAATCATAATTCAAAAAGATACATGCAACCCAGTATTCACTGTACCACTATTTACAATAGCCAGGGCATGGAAGCAACCTGAATGTCCATCAACAGAGGAATGGATAAAGAAGATGTGGTACATATACACAATGAAATATTACTCAGCCATAAAAAGGAAATAAGTTGGGTCACTTGAAGAGACATGAATGGACCTATAGACTGTCATACAAAGTGAAGTAACTCAGAGAAAAAACAAATACTGCATAATATATTAATGCATATATGTAGAATCTGAAAAAATTGTTATAGACAATCTTATTTACAAAGCAGAAATAGAGACACAGACATAGAGAAAGTTATGTTTACCAAGGGGTAAGGAGGGGAAGATGTGAATTGGGAGGTTGGAATTGACATATGTATACTGCTGATACTGTGTATAAAATAGATGACTGATGAGAATCTACTGTATAGCACAGGGAATTCTACTCAGTGCTCCGTGGTGACCTAAATGGGAAGGAAATTCAAAAAAGGAGGAATATATGTATATATACAGCTGATTCACTTTGCCATATAGCAGAAATGAACACAACATTGTAAAGCAACTATACTCAAATAAATTTTTTTTTTTAAGTTTCACTTATCTGTTCTAGGCAATCAGTAGGCAAGGAAGGGATGGAAGCTGGAAGGACCTTGTAGTGGACAGAAATGCTCAGCAGTTGAGTGTTGATAATAAATGAAAACAGGGCATTAAGTAGTCAGTAAAAATCATCACTTAAGATATTAAGCTAACTTTAATCCTAACCCTAAACTGAGACTGCATGTGTGCCTGCCATATGCCAAGTTCTGTGATTAGAACCTTACCAACAGAAATTGATTCAATTCTAATAATCAGTTCAGTACAGTCACTCAGTCATGTCCACCTCTTTGCGACCCTGTGGACTGCAGCACGTCAGGCCTCCCTGTCCATCACCAACTCCCAGAGTTTACTCAAACTCATGTCCGTTGAGTCAGTGATGCCATCAAACCATCTAATCCTCTGTTGTCCCCTTCTCTTCCTGCTTTCAGTCTTCCCAGCATCAGGGTCTTTTTCAAGGAGTCAGTTATTCTCATCACTGGCCAGAGTATTGGAGTTTCAGTTTCAGCATTAGTTCTTCCAATGAATATTGAGGACTGATTTCCTTCAGGATGGACTGGCTGGATCTCCTTGCAGTCCAAGGGACTTTAAAGAATCTTCTCCAACAACACAATTCAAAAGCATCAGTTCTTCAGCACTCAGCTTTCTTTATAGTACCAACTGTCAAATCCATACATGGAAAAAAACATAGCTTTGACTAGACAGACCTTTGTTGGCAAAGTAATGTCTCTGTTTTTTAATATGCTGTCTATGTTGGTCATAACTTTTCTTACAAGGAAAAAGCGTCTTTTAATTTCATGGCTGTAGTCATCATCTGCAATGATTTTGGAGCCCCCCCAAAATAAAGCCTCTCACTGTTTCCACTGTTTCCCCATCTATTTGCCATGAAGTGATGGGACAAGCTGCCATGATCTTAGTTTCCTTAATGTTGAGTTTTAAGCCAACTTTTTCACTCTCCTCTTTCACTTTCATCAAGAGGCTCTTTAGTTCTTCTTTGCTTTCTGCCATAAGGGTGGTGTCATCTGCATATCTCAGGTTATTGATATTTCTCCAAGAAATTTTGATTCCAG
>NW_011492915.1:9625-11475 GCF_000754665.1 Bison bison bison | reverse complement strand
TTTCAGTGTCCTATCTTTTTGCCTTTTCATACTGTTCATGGGGTTCTCAAGGCAAGAATATTGAAGTGGTTTGCCATTCCCTTCTCTAATAGACTACATTTTGTCAGAATGCTCCACCATGACCCATCCATCTTGTGTGGCCCTACATGGGATGGCTCATAGCTTCATTGAGTTAGACAAGTCTTTGGTCCGTGTGATCAGATTGGTTAGTTTTATGTGAATGTGGTTTTCAGTTCTAACAATATCTTATGTAAGTACAGGTAGCATCTTCATTTTTCAGATGAGGAAACTTGTGTTGAGTAACTGGCACAAGTTCCCATGGCCAATAATTTTCAGAGTTGACATTTGAATCTATGTGATTCCAAGTGAAGTGAAAGTGTTTTTAGCTCAGTAATGTCTGACTCTTTTCGATCTCGTGGATTGTAACCTGTCAGGCTTCTCTGTCCGTGGGATTCTCCCAGCAAGAATACTGGAATGGCTAGCCATTCCCTTCTCCAGGGGATCCTCCTGACTAAGGGATCATACCTGTGTCTCCTGCATTGCAAGCAGATTCTTTACTGTTTGAGCCACCAGGGAAGTCCATTTGATTCTAAGCTCTGAGCCAAATCCCACACTGTTCTTCTAGGAAGGAGACAAGTCTGAACAACTTTGTACTTCATCTTAGCCAATAGCAAATAGTCATAAGGCTTTTTGAAATAAAGGACCAAATCATAAATATTTTAGGCTTGTGAACCATATGTTCCCTTACAACTACTCAGCTCTACTATAGTAGCAGGAAAGCTGCCATAGACAATACAACAATGAATGAACATTGACTATGTTGCAATAAAAGTTATTAAAAAAAAAAAAAAACAGGCATCAGTCTGTTCTCTATGTCTCTGTGTCTATTCCTACCCTGCAAATATGTTCATCAGTACCATTTTTCTAGATTTCATATATAGCACTACTATATGATATTTGTTGTTCTCTTTCTGACTTACTTCACTCTGTATAACAGGCTCTAGGTTCAGCCACCTCAGTTCAACTAACTCAGATTTGTTCCTTTGGAGGGTTGAGTAATATTCCATCACATATTTGTACCACAACTTTTTTATTCATTCATGTGTCGACTCACATTGTTGTATGGCAGAAAACAATACAATACTGTAAAGCAATTATCCTCCAATTAAAGAAAGAAAAAACAGGAATCAGAATGGATATGGTCCACGGGGCATAATTTGCCGACTCCTGATATATAGGAAACCATCAAAGGTTTTGAAGAAAGGAATGGTTGTGACTGGTTTTGGATAGGGTTGTTCTAACAGCTTGGTTCATGCCAGAAGCCCCCTTAGGTCATCATAGTCTAGCTGAAACGACTGCTTCTAACAAGTGTCAGCAACTGGAATTCAGTGTCCTCATATTTTCACTTCTCATTCAATTTACCCCTTTATTTCATAAATATTGATGATCCAGCCACTGTTTAGGCACTAGGGATATAAGAACAAACAAAAATAAAGTTATTTCTCTTATGGTGTTTATATTCTAGTTTGAGGAACACACACACACACACAGGCAAACAGATACAATATGTTAGGTTATAATAAGTTCTATGGAGAAAAAAACCAGATAGAACTGAGAAGACCATTTGATATGAAGTAATTAGGAAAATAACTCTGATTCTGGGATATTTGGGAAGCCTCAGTGGCTCAAGAGGTAAAGAATCTGCCTGCAATGCAGGAGAGGTGGGTTTGATCCCTGAGTCAGGAAGATCTCCTGGATTAAGAAATTGCAATGCACTCAAGTATCCCTTGTGGCTCAGCTGGTAAAGAATATGCCTGCAATGTGAGAGACCTGGGTTCAATCCCTGGGTT
>NW_011492915.1:8097-9525 GCF_000754665.1 Bison bison bison | reverse complement strand
AGAGAATTCCATAGACTATACAGTCCATGGGGTCACAAAGAGTAGGATACAACTGAGTGATTTTCACTTTCAAATATTCTTGCCTGGAAAATCCCATGGACAGAGGAGCCTGGTGGGCTATAGTCCATGGGATCACAAACAGTCAGAAACAACTGAGCATGCAAATGCGTAACAACAATGGGATGTTTGAACATAGACTTGAAGGAAATGAGAGAATGAGATAAATATATTAGCGAGTTTAAAACCCAGTATACCTGGACCATTTGACAAGTTGCAAGAGTGTTGATGTGGCTGAAATTGAATGAAGATGAGTACGATGTGACAGGAGATGTGGTCAAATGAGTAGCCAAGTGTCAGATCAGAATAAGAAGGTCAAATGAGGGATATTTAAAGAGTTTGGGGCCTAATTTAAAGTGAGACTTTCAGTGTTGGCCAAATTGGGCTTTAGAAAATTTTGTGACATAATAGATTAGTATTTGTAGACACAAGGTCTTGAAGGAAACCTTGATAAATACACTGCTATTTGGTAATGAACTGTTTTCCAGGAGAACAGACTGTTGTCTCAGATAAATTGACTTGTTGGAATTTCCTGAAGCAAGGAGTGGAGCTATTTATTGGTTTATATTCTTTTCCTTCCTGGGCAAGATTTTCCCATAGCAAATAACTAAGTCATGTTGACATGAGTGATCTCAGTTCTTATTTCCAATTGCAGTGTCATGTTGATATAAGTAGACACATTTCACATATGTTAAAAAAAACATATTGCATCATGATATGTGTAATTCCATTTCAAAGTGCAAGAAAGAGACCCCAATTTCTGAACACCTAAGCTAGGTGCCTTTCATGCATCATCTAGTTTTCTCAATAATCTTATAAGTACTACTTTCAAAAAAGTATAGATGAGAAAATTGAAGCTTGGAGAAGTAATGTATTCACCATCATATATCTAGAAAGCCACAGAGCCAGAATTAAAATTCAGGTCTTTTTTTCCTCCAAAATCCACATATGAACCATTGCAAAACACTACCTTCTATAAAACAAAATAAAAAGCTGTAGATTTCCAACTGTTAAATTAATTTAAAAAGGAAACCATTAGACTGATGCGGCTCTGATACCAAGGCATCTGCATACAGCAAACCAAAATCTAAGCCTGTAAAACGCCTCAAGTTTACAGAATTGAAACCTAATGACAACCAATCACAAACAGCCAACTAGGCTTTAGGCTATAGCCATCACGAATTTCCCTAGTTTGTTTTTGCCTTTTCTCTATAAAAGTCTCTCTCCCAGCTTCTGTCAGTGGGGCACTCTGAAGTATTTCTGGTTTGGCACTGCCTGACTGGAATAGATTTTTTTGCTTAACTCAACTCCTAAAATGCGTATGTGTCTCAGTTTATCTTTTAACACAATTTTTAAAGAAATTAGTCTGTG
>NW_011492915.1:4648-5788 GCF_000754665.1 Bison bison bison | reverse complement strand
TGCAAGCAGCTCATATAACTGAATGCCAGAAAAACAAACAACCCAATCAAAAAGTGGGGAAAAGACCTAAACAGACATTTCTCCAAAGAAGACATACAGATGGCTAACAAACATGTGAAAAGATGCTCAACATTGCTCATTATTAGAGAAATGCAAATCAAAACCACAATGAGATATCATCTCACACCAGTCAGAATGGCCATCATCAAAAAGTCTACAAGCAATAAATGTTGGAGAGGGTGTGGAGAAAAAGGAATGCTCTTGCACTGTTTTGGGGAATGTAAATTGATACAGCCAGTATGGAAGATAGTATGGAGATTCCTTAAAAAAACTAGGAATAAAACCACCATATGACCAAGCAATCACACTCCTAGGCATATATCCTGAGGAAACCAAAATTGAAAAACACACATGTATCCCATTGTTCATGGCAGCACTATTTACAAGAGATAGAACATGGAGGCAACCTAGATGTCCATTGCCAGCTGAATGGATAAAGAAGTTGTGGTACATATACACAACGAAATATTACTCAGTCATAAAAAGGAACACACTTGAGTCAGTTCTGATGAGGTGATTGAAACTAGAACCTATTATACAGAGTGAAGCGGGTCAGAAAGAGAAGGATAAATGTCGTATTCTAACACACATATACAGAATCCAGAAAAATGGTACTGAAGAATTTATTTTCAGGGCAGCAATGGAAAACACGTAGAGAATAAACTTATGGACATGGGGAAAAGGGAGAAGAGGGTGAGATGTATGAAAAGAGTAACATGCAAACTTATATTATCATATACAAAATAGATAGCAAACAGGAATTTGCTGTATGGCTCAGGAAACTCAAACAGGGGTTCTGTGTCAACCTAGAGGGGTGGAATGGGTAAGGAGATGGGAGAGAGGTTCAAAAGGAAGAGGATATGTGTATACCTATGGCTGATTCATGTTGAGGTTTGACTGAAAACAACAAAATCCTGTAAAGCAATTATCCTTCAATAAAAAACTAAAAAACAAAAAAAAAAGGAGATGAACAAAAATTGAGGAAGAAAATGGCATCTGTTGTTGTTGTTGTTGTTGTTTTTCTGTAGATAATAAAGGGAGCGGTAGGACCTTACAGGTGGAAAAAAAAAAAACTAGGTA
>NW_011492915.1:3936-4548 GCF_000754665.1 Bison bison bison | reverse complement strand
ATACTACAAAGCTACAGTCATCAAGACAGTATGGTACTGGCACAAAAACAGAAATATAGACCAATGAAACAAGATATAAAGCCCAGAAATAAACCCATGCACCTAGGGATACCTTATTTTTGACAAAGAAGGCAAGACTATACAATGGGGTAAAGACAGCCTCTTCAATAAATGGTGCTGGGAAAACTAGACAGCTACATGTAAAATAATGAAATTAGAACATTTCCTATTACTATACATAAAGATAAACTCAAAATGGATTAAAGACCTAAATGTAAGACCAGAAACTATAAAACTCTTAGAGGAAAACAGAGGCAGAACACTCAATGACATAAATCAAAGCAAGATCCTCTATGACAAACCTCTTAGAGTAACAGAAATAAAAACAAAAGTAAACAAGTGGGACCTGATTAAACTTAGAAGCTTTTGCACAGCAAAGGAAACTATAAGCAAGGTGAAAAGACAACCCTCAGAATGGGAGGAAATAATGAAACAATTGACAAAGGATTAATTTCCAAAATATGCAAGCAGCTCATATAACTGAATGCCAGAAAAACAAACAACCCAATCAAAAAGTGGGGAAAAGACCTAAACAGACATTTCTCCAAAGAA
>NW_011492915.1:0-643 GCF_000754665.1 Bison bison bison | reverse complement strand
AATCCCAGGGATGGCAGAGCCTGGTGGGCTGCCGTCTATGGGGTCTCACAGAGTCGGACACGACTTAGCAGCAGCTGCTAAGCGACTTAGCAGCAGCAAATACTGAATAAAACTCAAACAGAGAGAGAGAAAGATAATATATCTTCATATAACTATAGAAATGATCAGGGATACATTGCATATGCATAGAACGATCTCTTTATGTTATACTGAAAAACTAAGTCAAAAAGATATCTCTTCCCATATGAAATCAACCCCCACCCTCACCCAAAGGAAAGGAAATGTACAATAATTGAAGAAACTTCCATTTTAAACAAAAGCTAGAAATAGCCACAATAACAAACTATACCCTAAAAGACTATCAACCAAATGCAGTGTAATTTGAAACAAAACAGGAGTAGATGTTAAGATAGGTCTAAATATTCTGCATATATTAGAGAGTAATTGATAATAATTATCAAGCCTGTACCACATGCCCAAAAGTGTCCTAAGTATAAACTAATTTAATCTTAACGATGCTGTGAGGTAGTTACTATTACTACCCTCATTGAGAAGCAATGAAACAGAGGAACATAGAGCAAAGTAACTTGCCCAAGATCACACAACTGTTGTACTAATTATCAGGACTAGAGCTGAAACTCTG
>NW_011492914.1:16484-17507 GCF_000754665.1 Bison bison bison | reverse complement strand
ATAAAGCTTTGAGTGGGGCAAAACACTACTAAGTATTTTAGGTTTGGTTTGATTTTGCATTTTTAAAATCTTGTATTTTGAAATACATTTAGACTTCCAGAAAATTTGTAAAAAACTAAAAGTACAATAATTGCCTATATCTCCTTTACTCAGCTTCCCCCTAATGTTAGCAACTTATAAAATCACAGTACAGAGGAAGTTAATATCAGTACAATGCTTATTACTAATCTAGAGTCTTTATTTGAATTTCATTATTTTCCCCCTAATATCCTTTTTTTGGTTTCACAACCCAATTCAACATCCATATCATATTTCATTGTTCTGTCTCAGTCTCCTCCAGTTTGTGATGGTTCCCCGTTCTTTCCTTGTCTTTCATGACTTTGATACTTCTGATGAGTACTGGCCAGTCAGAATGCCTCTCAGTTGGGCTATGTCTGATGTTTTCTCATGGTAAGACTGAGGTTATGCATTTGGGGGCAAGAAGACCACAAGGGTGGTACTGTGCCCTTCTCAGTGCATTATGGCAGGGGAGACATGATGTTGATATTCCTTGATCACTTGGTTAAAGCAGTGTCAGCAGGGTCCTCCACTAATAAACTTACTATTTTTCCATTCCTAATTACTTAATATCTAGTCAGTTCATACTTTTAGAATATGTCAGCATCCTGTTTCCCCTCAAACTTTTGCCTGGTAGCCAAAGATTCTGATGGGAGATAAGGATGAAAGACTATGGCAGGTCACAAGGAAACGGGAGGATTCTGACATCCAGGAGCATCATGGAGGGGGCACTGAAATCTCTGGCAGGGGGTATCTGAAAGGAATGGTAGGGGGCTGCTAAAAGAAAAAAAAAAAAGCTAACATAGAAGTCCTGTGGGCTCTTGGCTTATGTCATAGTTCAGAAAAGGACCAGCTTCTCGGGTGGGGGGAATCCCTTCCAAATGCCTAAAGCGTTCTGGCTCCAAGTGCCACCTGCGCACAGCACAGGCTGCTTGCAGACCAGCAGGCAGTTAGCACAGACACAGG
>NW_011492914.1:13909-14387 GCF_000754665.1 Bison bison bison | reverse complement strand
TGTAGCTCAAAAAATGGCTCAATATTGGCAATTCCATGAGATTCGAGCTAATAAAAAAAAAAAAAAAAACTGAGCGGATCAAATTATTCCAGGAAGGCTTCCTGGAAAAGTTAAATCTTAAAGGAGCTTGTTAAGAAGGTCAAGGATGCAGTTTCCTAGAGCTGAGAGGGTAAGGGCTTTGCAGGGAGAAAGAACAGTGCGTGCAAAAGAACAAGAGATAGAAAGGAGCAAATTGTGGATGGGAGTGATGATAAGCAGATTAGCTTGGCTGAAGAGAAGGGCTCTGTTAAGGAATAATGAGAAATGAGAAATGAGGTTGATGAAGTGGGGAGGGAGGGTGGCTGGAAGAATGAGGGCAGGAGGTGAGAGGCCCCGAGAGCCAAATGAAGGCATTTGGAGTGAATACAAAAGGCAGTAGGGGTGCTGGAGCTGGAGAGGGATTTGATGAAAGTTGTGTTCGCGAAGATTAATCTGGCAA
>NW_011492914.1:10868-13409 GCF_000754665.1 Bison bison bison | reverse complement strand
ACATGTATGTTGCTAATGGCTAAAATGCTTTTTCTGCACTATACTTATGTAATTGAGAGTAGGCAGTAATGAATACACTTACAACATGCCCCCATCTCCCCCTTCCCATTCCAGAGCCCAGTAAGAGCCACTGCCTACCATTAGACTTGAACTCTCAGGAAAAAAAAAAAAAAAATCATTTTGGCTTGTTTTGTGTTTACTGGAACCAGGGCTAACTCTTAGCCCTGCTATGATGATAAAATCAACTTTGGAGAGCCAGTGATGTGATACAAGAGAACACAGAGCAAAAGTCAAGAATCCTGGGTTCACAATTTCAACTGGGTCACTAATCAGCTCACCTTCCTAAACCTTGGCTTCCCCATCTGTAAAATAGAAATTGAGCCAGACGATCTACAAGACCTTCCAATCGTAAGATTCGATTAGCCCTGTCATCTAAGGTAGAGTGCAGCAAGTTTCTTTATTTCTTTCATTCATTGATTCAACAAACATTTATTCCACCAGGTACGGTGAAAGGCACTGTGGGAGGCAAACTTATTTCTTGCCTTCGCAAGACATAGTTTAGGAAGGGAGAGAAGACAGCTAATTAAACATGTATTACCAACAAAGTGTGGTATTAAAACAAAGTTCAATGCCTTAAAGGATCATAAAGAGGATAATTTCACCAAGCCTAAGGAATCATAAGAAGCCTCTTGAATCAATTGAGCCTTCTGGAAGGAGTAGAATTTAGCCAGACTCAGATGAGTGGGTAACAGTGGGAAGGGAAGAGTGTTCCAAGCAATGAACAAGGTATATGTAAAGTTCTGGAAGTAAGAGAGAACCTAGTGCAAATAAACAACTGGAAGGCAGTCAGCACTGCTGGAATATAGGGACAGTGGTTAAGCATGAGAGGTCCTCATGCCAAACCATGAAGGACTTGTAAGCCATGTAAAGGAGTTTGAACTTTATCCTAAGAGCAATGGGAAGCCATTCAATGAGTTTTGGCACAACTGTAACATGATCAGATTTGCAGTTTAGGAAACTCCCTCTGGCTTCAGTGTGTGAAGAATGGATTGAGCATCCAGATTGCCCTTGCAATTTGGAGAATGGAATGAAAGTGTAAGAGGGAGAAACAGGGAAAGAGACAGACACAGTACACCAAAAAAACAAAAACAAACAAACAAAAAAAACCACTGCAGGTACCCTGTCCTTACTCTAAAACTAGAGTTTCTTAAGTTTGAAAGTTGTCAACCTGTGAGTTGAATGGAATTCTAGGAAGCTGGACATTGTGTTTCATTTTATAGGTGAGTAATTTTGACAGGAAGATAAGTACTTCCCACTCAGCAGCTGTCATCCAAACATCCTAGTCCTAACACCGGGCAACTACTCCAAGATTTCAAATTAGGATTAGCCAGATAATAACCATAGGATTCAGTTGTCAACAAGAACAGGTCCACAGAGAGAAAGAGAGGGAAGAAGAGACAGAGACAGAGAGAGACATAAAGAAAGACAATAGCACATGTTTCTATTGTGATTACCAAGAGCTTCAAGTCCTTTAAAGCACTGATGGTCAGAGAAAGAGGAAATTGTTATTCAATGTTTTCATTTAGCTGGGTATAGGAGCTAGTCTTCAGAAGATCTGAACTGATATTGCTAAGTAGGTGCACGATTTGAGCAAATCTTAAGACTCAGTTATCTCATTTGTAAAATGGGTGAGTTGGACCAGATGACTCCCTAAAGGTTCATATTCCACTGGCTTTATTAAGCACAAAAATGATGTCACTGATGACTGGACTGTGTCTCTATCTGTGCATGTGTCACTGTGTGTCCTTCAGTCTTCATTTCTCCTATAAAGTCAGCAATTTTAAAAGTTTTAACACCAAAGATTCTTTTAAGAATATGAGCATATGTTGTCATTTTGAATCTCTCTCTGTCTCTTTTGGGTTGTCTGCTTTTCCATTTTTGTGTCATTATTTCCCCTCTTCCCCCTTGCAATACTGCTTAAAACATTTAATGTGCTACTTTCCTATATTTATTTAACCCTATTCATTTTCTCTCCTTACGTCTTTCTCTTCCTTCCTTTTTCCTTTCCATCAGTTCATTCCCTCCTAGCTCTCACTCACTCACTCCCAAGCCCTGAAGTCTCAGATTTCTCCTGTTTCTTTGATCTGTTATGACCCCTACAGGCATTGTCTGGTGCTGCCAAGGGTGCACCAAATAGAAGACAAAAACACAATATGGGCATTACAGCCATGCCTACTGATTTCCTAGAAGACCATAGTTCCGTCTGACGCCATCCCACACAACCCATGGAGCATTTACTTGCTGGGGGGCCCCCTCCTTGCTTCTTCTCTCTAAACAGAGACAGCGAAGGTAGGCTTTAGTGACATCCCATTCCAGAACGGGCTTTGTGGGAGTCCAACTACCAAATTACCTTCCATTCAATCTGACAAGTATTTATTGAGCACCTACTGTGTGCCTAGCACTCAGCAAGTTCCTCCAGGGACACCTGGGGTCTCCAGACAATATAACCTAATCCTGCCCCAGCAGGAATTCAACATTATT
>NW_011492914.1:8942-10758 GCF_000754665.1 Bison bison bison | reverse complement strand
TTCCAAGATGTCATTAAAGCCATAATCTGTCACTTTGAGTACAAAACGCCCATCCACCACACAGTTCCGAGACTTCAGCCTCCCATGAGCAAACTCTCTGTGGTGTAAGTACTTCATGCCCTGCAGATGATACAAACAAGATTTATTTAGCAGCTTATTTAACTGTTTTGTGCTTTTGGAGCCACTTTCTGAGATTGTTCACAGCTACTGTGTTCTGGAATTCAGCTTTTTTCTCTTATATGCAGGCAAAGCAAAACTTTTGACAGCAAGAATTGTTTCCAGGTCCCTTTTAGTGCTAAAATTTTACACTTTGATAAAGAATCATATTTTGTGGATGTAAAGAACTGTATGTTATGGCAAGATTTATTGACATTTCAAACACAGGATGGCTCTATACACATATAATTGCCAAGAAATGGAAGATTCTGATTGTCCCCCCAAAGGTCTAGCCCAACTCTCATCCACTACTGGTAGGAATGGAAACTGACACAGCCTTTTGAGTGGGTAATTTGGAAACAGCAATCAAAATTGAAAGTATATGCATACATACCCTGTGACCTGGAAATTTTACTTCGTCAAATGCTTGCACATGTACACAAGGAGACACACACAAGAATGTTCTTTGCATCTCTGCTTTATATTATATAATTGGATATAAAATCAACAGCTATCAAGAAGGGATATCCAAACTGTGGTACATCCAAACTATGAAATATTTTGCAACAGCTAAAAAAATAATAAGACAAACCTGTATGTACTAATAGGGAACCATATCTAAGTCACAAAGTAAGTGAAAAAAGAGGAAGTTGCAGAACTATGTGACAGTATGTATTTTAAAGAGCAAACAAAATCTATAATGTATGTGAATACACACAAAATGAATTGCAAGCCTAATCACCAAACTGTGATCAGCAGTGATGAAGTTGGAGGGAGGATATGAAAGAGGGTTGAGTAATTGTCAATACTTTTCCCATATATATTTATATCATTTGACTTTCAAATTTAATTGAATACATTATTTTTATAAATAGAATTGTTTTATGTTCATAACATATAAAATATATAACTTTCATAAAAAATATAAGTATATGAAATATATGCAATTTATTTTATATGTCTTTATAATTTAAAATAGACAATAAAAAAGAAAGCCGAATACTACGCAGTTTGTTTGGCAATCTTATATGACATTCAAATGTGATGTACTGGGACTTTTTCAGATGACTTTAATCATTCAAATACAAATTCACCCATATTCTAGAGCAGTAATCTCAGGATTGTTTATGCTGAGTCCTTTTCAATATCTGTCTCTATTTTGCAACTTGACACTCCTTTGCATTTGTACACTTTACATCTTGCATCCTGGAAATTCTGTAGTCCCCAGTACTTCCAAGCAGAGTCTACAGTAGGTGAGATTTCTCCCAAGACACTTGGGTTTCATTCATCATGGGCCTCAGAGGACTCATTTAGAGGACTCTCCCTTAACTCATGGGACTTTGCTTACGGAGTGAGTGGACAAAGTATTAGAATAGGAATTAGGAGATTTAAATTATATTATCAGCTCTGTCACTTAATAGCTGGTTGATAAATATTTACTGAGCACCTACTATGTGTGGTAGACACTATATTAAAAAAAACCCTCATTTTGCTTCTCAGAGCCTCCATAAAAGGAGGCTAATCACAATTCTTTTATGCAAAATTGAAACAAGATAATGTCTATAAAGCTACCTTAAAAAGGGTTAGGCCACAATACAAGGGTCAAGACTCTGATTAACATACAGAAAGCTCAACCAGTCATTGATTATCCAGATCAGCT
>NW_011492914.1:5889-8458 GCF_000754665.1 Bison bison bison | reverse complement strand
TTTGCGACCCCATGGACTGTAACCCACCAGGCTCCTCTGTCCGGTTCTCCCAGTAAGAATACTGAAATGGAATGCCATGCCCTTCTCCGGGGATACTCTCCACCCATGGGTCAAACTCACATCTCTTGCGTCTCCTGTACTGGAGGCAGATTCTTTACCCACTGAGCCACCTGAGAAGCCCAATGGCTATAGGAAGTACAGATAAATCTGGCCCTCAAATTGGTAGTGGGGGGAACAAACAAATTTTTTCTTTATCAGGACCTTATAACAGATATATAAAACAAATAACAAAGGTGCTGTGAGAAGAGGTGGGGGCCAACACGGGGAAGGAAGGTGGAGGGTGATCCAAGGAAAATGACCGAAGGAAAATAAAACATCCCCAAATATTGAAGCTTTAATCTATGGGGAAAATCTTGGATTTTCAGTCTTTCCATTAACCTTGATGAGATCCAGCAGGAGTGATGATTTAAACATCCAATCTAGTTTCACATCCTGATTCATCAGTATGTCTTCCAGGCTCCTTCGGGAACAGAATTCTGTCACAATGGCAAATACCCCCGAATCATAGAAGAAGCCCACCAAAGGGTTAATATTCTCATGACGCAGGTCCTTCATCTGGAAACAGAGGGAGAGAAGAGAGTCACAGCTGTTCTGTCTCAGTTGGAGTTGGGGCCTTCTTCCTGTTTCTTTAGGGACTCTGACAGAGTGGAGCTCAGTGACCTAGGAATACTAAAAAGGTTAGTACAGTAAGAAGTGGAATAGATTGTCTTTCTGTGAATATTCATCTAGGCAGCATCTATTAAAATAAATAGCTTCTATAAACATCAGGCCAAAGCTCATAAAATTTGTTTCAGAAGAAATATTTAGAATTTGGACAACATTTTGCCTTCGCATCCGTTCATTTTTTTCACTAACATGAGAAACATTTAGGGTGTCCCAACAATGTCCAAGGCATTGGACTGCATGCTAGTGATGCAAAGATAAACAAACTGAAATCAGTGCCCTGACAGGGCTCACGTTCGAAGAGAGGTGATAGACACACAAACTGACTGACGCATTTCCATGTGAAACGAGGTCCTATCAAAGGGAGAGCAGGATGCTAGTGGAGCTCAGATGGGAAGTGTTTAATTCAGCCTTGGCGGTCAGAGAAGGCTTGCCTGAGGAGGTAACGTCTGAACCATCATGAAGCGGAAGTAAGAGCTGACCGCATGAAGGTAACATGGTGGCAGGGGGCAGGGCACCCAAGAGGAAGAGCGTGTTATGCTGAGGAAACTGCAACAGGTTTAGGGTAGCCAGAACACAGTGTAAGGGAAAGAATATGAGGCACAAGGCTGGAAAGATAGACAGGAGCCACATCCTGTGCAGCTTTGAGAACTCTACTATAGAATTTAAAATTAATATTATGGGCACTAAACAATTGTTATCTATTATTATTACTATTTAATGGGGGATGAGAGAGAAAAGCGTTACATGATTACTTCTAGATTTCTTCTTGGATTCCTGGATAGATGGCTGTGATATACCTCAATATAAGGAATTCAGGAGGTTTAGTAGTGAATATGTTGGTACCCCACCCATATTCCCTTTACCGTGCATCTCCCAGCTGCTGTAAATGTTAGCTGATCATTCACAGTTGCTCCATTCTCTTGAAAATTGTCCTAGAGCCCAACTCAAAGGGGAGCTATCTTACTTGAAATGTTAGAGCCCACCCACAGATCCCAGGTAATGACTGACTGACTGGGAGTGGTACAAAAGTTCAACTCCCTAGCCTCAAAGGGGAACTCATGGTATAACTTGTGTGGCAGTATTTCTCCCATAGGATCATAGTGAAGCTAGTCTCAAGCTGAGATCACATACTTGCCGAGCTTTGACTTCTGCCTTATCCTGCATGCCTCTCCCTTTAACTGCCTTATTCTGCATTCCACTCCCTTTCTCTTGAGAGCATTCTTTCAATGAGTAATTTGAACAAGAATTCCCATCTCAGGCTCAGCTTTTAGAGAATCTGACCTAAGAAAGTGGGAAAACAAATTTTGGATTATGACACGACTGATTAATTCAGTTTGAGACATGTTAAGAATGAAGGGCCTGTGGAACATCAAGTTGGAAATATTTCAAAGACGGCTGGAGATAATCAGAGTTTGAAGCTCAGAAAAAAAGTGTATTCTGGATAAATAGACCTGGGAATTGTAAACATGTAAATGGTAAATGAAATTAATGGGAGTGAATGAGATAACCCAAGGAAGTATATAGAATAAAAAGAAAAGGAGGGAATTTCAACATTTAAAGGATGGGGAAGGGAAGAACATCCCACATAAACACTTAGAAATGAGACTAAAGAGAAAGGCTTATTTAGAACATTATGAACACCACAAGAAGAGTTTCAGGAAGGTGAGATAAATGCTGGAAGGAATTTCAGGAAAATGCGATAAATACCAGAGAGGTCAAGTAAGATGAGAACAACTACACCTAGACACATCATCGGAGAAGGCAAAGGCACCCCATTCCAGTACTCTTGCCTGGAAAATCCCATGGATGGAGGAGCCTGGTGGGCTACAGTCCATGGGGTGAA
>NW_011492914.1:4327-5331 GCF_000754665.1 Bison bison bison | reverse complement strand
CTACTCAATTTTGTATAATAGTATCAAAACATTGGTGAGAAAATTTAAAGAAAACTTAAACAAAGATCTGTACCACATTAATGGACTGGAAGACTCAATATTGTTAAGATATCCATTTTCCCTAAATTGATTTATAAATTCATATAACCCCCCATGAAAAATTCCAGAAGGGTTTATTAAAGTAATAGACTAGTAGATTTAAGAACTTATTGAAAATTAAAAGGAACTACCCTAACAAAAACAATCTTGCAAAAGAACAATTTGCAGAGCTTACACAACTTAACTACAGGACTTACTCTAGAGCTATGATAATCAAGACAGTGTGATATTGGCAGTAGGATACACTGATGAGTTAATGAAACAGAGTAGAAAGTCCAAAAACATACCCACACATATATAGTCAGTTAATTTTTCATCAAGTTGAAAAGTTAAGTGGAGACAGGAAAGCCTTTTGTAAACAATTGTTACTGGAACACTGGATATCTCTATGGAAAAAAATTAACTGTGACCACTACTCTCAGTCCATATATAAAAATGAATTCAAAATGGATCATAACTCTATATCTAAAATCTTGGAATAGGCAAAGATTTCTGAGCCACAAAATACAATAAAATAATAAATTGGAT
The DNA here is from genome assembly GCF_000754665.1 of Bison bison bison. NCBI lineage: Eukaryota > Metazoa > Chordata > Mammalia > Artiodactyla > Bovidae > Bison > Bison bison. The sequence continues at coordinate 4,704 of NW_011492914.1, read as the reverse complement.
TTCCTCAAAATTAAAGTTTGCTCATCAAAAGATACCATTAAATAAACAGGTCACAGATTGATAAAAAATATTGTAAAACATATATCTGACCAAAAGCAGGATATATAAAAGAATATCTACATGTCAACAATTAAAAGACAAAACTCTCAATTTTTAAAAAATGGGCAAAAACATAAAAAGACAAATAAAAAAGAAGATATAGAAATGAATTATAAGCACTTAAAAAGGTGCTCAATAACTTTAGTTATCATGAAAATTAAAATCACAATAATAAAACATTTTCTACACACTGGAAAGTTTTGTAGTATCAGAAATCTGTATCAAAAAGACAAATGTTACTGACAATTTAAAGCAACTGGAACATTTGTACATTTCTA
>NW_011492914.1:3745-4131 GCF_000754665.1 Bison bison bison | reverse complement strand
GAGAATAAAATTTTATAACCAATTTGGAGAACTGTTTGTATGTTTCATGTAAGTTATACTTACATCTACTCTATGACTCAAACTATTAAGTACTTACCCAAGAGAAGTGAAAATATATGTTCACAAAAATACTTGTGCAAAAATGTTTACAGTTGCTTATGAAAAGACAACCCAATACACTAATCATCAGAAAAATGCAAATCTCCCACCCACTAGGATGGCTACTATACAATTTTTAAAAAATAGATAATAAGTGTCAGCAAGGATGTGGAGAAATTAGAACTCATGTGCACTGTTGGTAGGATTGTAAAATGGTGCAACTGCTATGGAAAACAGTATGGAGGTTACTCAAAAAATTAAAAATAGAACTACCATATGATCCAGAA
>NW_011492914.1:0-2137 GCF_000754665.1 Bison bison bison | reverse complement strand
TTAACATAGAAATCCCACTCCTAGGTATTTACCCAAGAGAAATTAAAATATGTGTCCATAAAAAGACTTATCAAAAGCACGTTCATATCAGTTTTATTCACAATAGCCCAAATTGGAACCAGCCTAAATGCCCATCAGTAGGAAAAATACATACATTGTGTTATATCCATACAATTGACTACTACTCAGCAATGATGAGAACAAGCTATTTATATATATCACATGAATGAATCAGTCAGTACACTGTATGATTCCACTTACATGAGGTTATAGGATAAGCAAAATGAATTCAAGATAGGCCCAAAACCCAGAACAGTGGTTTCCTTTGTGGTGTCGCAAGGATGGGAGGGAGCATGAAATACTTTATTGATGAACACAAGGGAACTTACTTGAGAAAAAGAAATGTTTTCTATCAGAGGTCAGTGATCTTCTTCTGTAAACGTAAATACAGTCAATATTTTAGGCTTTGCAGATTATATATGATTTCTGCTGCAATAATCTTTGTTTTCATTTTTTACAACCCTTAAAAATGTAAAACACATTCTTAGCTCCCAGGATGTAAAAAACAGGCCAGGGGCCCTATTCTATATCATAATAGATGTCTAGATTATATGGGCATATCCCTTCATCAAAATTATATATCTATGATATGAGCATTTCAATGTATGTAATTTTACCTCAAAGATACAGAACTAAAAAATAACAACAATAATAATAACCAAGTCAGAGATGTGGGAAGTGAGTGGAGGTATAGATGAAATAACAATTGTTTAAGGTGTGTGACGGGCATATGGAATTTAGTTATATTAATCTGTTTACTTTGTATGTGTTTGTTATTTTCCATAATAAACATCTTTAAAGAGAAACACTTCTAGGATGTAGCTGAAGCAGTACTTAAATGGAAATTTCTAGCTTTAAGCGACTGTATTAGAAATTAAGAATCAATTATAAAAACTTCCAGCTCAAAAAAAGCTAGAAGAAAACAACAAATTAAAAACAAAGAAACTAAGGGAAATAAACAATCACAATACAAATCAATGAAATAGAAAGCAGACATACAAAAGAGAAAAATCAACAAAGCCAAGTTTATATCTGGGAAAGATTAATAAAATTGATAATCTTCTCGCAAAACTGATCAAGAAAGAGAAAATACAAATTATCAGTATCAGAAATGAAAATGGGAGTATCACTACAGATCCTAAAGCTATTTAAAAGATTGCATGAACATATTATATACAATTTTATGCCGGTAAATTTGACAAAATATATGAAATGGACAGTTTCCTTATAAGCTGTAACTTACTAAAACAGGTATGGGAAGAAATAGAAAGTTTGAATAGTCCAACATCTATTTAAGAAATTGAACCTGTAATTTAAAATCTCCACACAAAAAGAAGAACAATAGGAATATTGTTCTTATATTTAAAGAGATTTAAACAGAGAACTGACAAAATCAGGTTCTATTTTGATTCAGACTGCAGTGTGGAGAAAAGATATCACCAGTGAGTGGTGAAAATGGATGTGCTTAGCATTAAAAAAAAAGAAAAACTGCCAGTGGTTGCCAGTGGTTAGGGGGAGAAAGATGTGAATAGACAGAACATAGAGGATTTTTAGGGCACTGAAACTATCCTATATGTTACTGTCAGTATAATGGTAGATATGTCATGATGCATTTGTCAAAACTCATAGGGTATACTACCTTATATGAACCCTAATGGAAGCTGTGGACTTGGAGTGATAATGATGTGTCAATGCATGCTCATGGGTTATAATAAATGTACCATTCTGGTTCAGGATACTGAACAGTGTGGGAAACTGTGTGTGTGAGTGGGGGCAGGGGGTGATGGAAACTCTCTCTACTCTGCTCAGTTTTGTTGTGAACCTAAAACTGTTCCCCCAAAATTCTCTCTTTAAAAAGAAAGAGAGTAGCAGTAGCTCTAGTGGGTGATGAAGGGGGCTTGGACCAGGATGATAACAGTAAAAATAAAGGAAGAGAAGAACATAGGAGGTTTAAGGAAAATGGAGAAGCTTTGAAATATGGGTTGTAGAAACCAATGAAGTACTGTAATGGACTTAAAGGACAATGTTAAGGTGCATTTTAAGATGAGAGACATGAATTTATAGTGGAAACAATATA
>NW_011492913.1:10435-12447 GCF_000754665.1 Bison bison bison | reverse complement strand
GTGAAGGCACCTATTAAAATACACCGTGCTCAGCCCCAACCACGGCCCTCCGCCCCCGGAAAGCTGCTGACCGTCAAATACATCACAATATTTCAGAGTCCCAGTTAACAAGCGCCCATTAAAATTTGACAACCAGATAGTAGCGCAGAAAGCGCTCATTTTGAAAAAACTTGAGCGCTTTCTGCTGGTTCAGCAAGACAAAGCCGGTTTACCTGTCCCTGGCATTTTAAGCCCGGAGGAGCACGGAGGCCTTAGCTCCTGGGTGCTGCCTGGTTAATGGAATGCGGGGTGTTTATTTGCCAGGCCACATCTGAACCAGCTTGCTAATGAGCCTGCGGTGGTAAGCTCACTGTCAGTCAGTCTGCCTTTTTTTAATCAAAAGATGAAACAGTCGGTTATCAAGGATTAATGACTCTTACAGCATCCATATGAGGCTCATATTTATCTTTTAAAAGAAAACGGAAGGAAGAAAAATGATGAGATTTTGTTTCAGTAAGCAGTTTAAATCTGCTCTGGTAAGTTGAATTCATTCATTCATTAATTCAGTCATGTGTCTGGGAGAAGCCAGCGGGAGCCCCTTCCATCATAAGAACTTCTGACTGTGAAATAAACCCCGAGTAACCAGATTAACTATGAAGTATGTCTCCGTCAGGTTTTAGGCATTAGTTCAAGTGTAGTTTCTGGGCGTTTCAGCTTATTGTAGTGACTTGCCGATTCTGGGGTTCCAGGCAGCACTTCTGGAGGAGAAAGAGTCTCTGTTCCCCATCTCTGGCTTCAAAATAGAGTTCCTGTATGCAATGACATGACTGTGCATTGTTGACTTCACTGGGAAAGAATATCGGTATTTTAAATAGATTCCCATATGATTCATATATTCCTGCATAGCATAAAAAGTGTAAATAGCTCTCCATGTCTGAACACACAGAGGCGTATGTGCACATACGGGCACGCACAGGGGTACACATACACACACCTGTATCACACATACCTGTTGTGACCATGCAGAGAATATGGTTACCAAAATACTCCTTTGAACTGTTAGTGGGCTTTGTTTACAACAAATATTAGGATACTAGGATCTCTTATTTAGTAACCTAAGACATAGTTTGGCCTAAAGAGAAAGCTCTTGGCTTTGTTCTCATCCAGAGTGGGCCCGGCCATTTTCTAAGTTGACTGTCTCTCTATTGGCCTCTTTCTTTGTATTCGCAGTCTTCTCTCTGAGTACCTATGTGCTCTGGGGGATGAAAGCAATAACTCACATGAGGATACTTGAAATCACAGCCAGAAATGTCAAGGTGCTCCTTCCCACATCATCAACAATGAGACACACTCAGGTTACAATGCCGACCATTTTGGAAATTAAATGATGTTTACGGCGCTGCCACCCAGCATTCGATGGCTTCAAAGAAAGGTAAATACTGATTCTGGAGTGGGCTGGGGAATCACAGATAAATTCAGAAACCTCAATGAGGTCTGTCTACCGTGGTTTAATCTCACCGGGTCTCCGGCTCCTCTGTAATATGGTGATATTAACACCTGATCTACCAGCCAAGCTGGGGAGCCAGGAGAATTAGGGAAGAGAACAGAAATTAAAGGAAGTGCCTAAAGGGGATTATTTGAGGGTGGGGTAACTAATAGTTCAGTTCCCGTGGGAAAGGTGTCACCTGGTGGACCTGGAGCTGACTGTTCTGCAGATTGATGTTCTGACCTCTGGGTTAGGAAAAGAGGTTTGTTAGAGGGGGAGTGTAGAGACAGTCCCGCAGACTTCCCTTAACCAAATGATGACTTCAACAAACCCCTCCCCACCACACACACACAAAGCACTGAGAAGGACACAGCTTTGCTTCCGCCATCTTCTTGCCAGACATGCAGAACCTGAATGGAATCAGACGAACCCACGTCAAAGGACATTTTGCAAAATAACTAGCCTGTCTGCTTTAAAAAGGTCAAGGTCAAGAAACTCAACGAAAGACTGTGGACCTGTTCCAGATTAAAGGGAGACGAAAGAGACA
>NW_011492913.1:9594-10335 GCF_000754665.1 Bison bison bison | reverse complement strand
AATTCTTTGTACTGTTTCTGCAAGTTTTCTGTGAGCCTAAAATTTTCTTCAGCTATGGATTAATAAATATATAAAGGACTTTGGGTTTCTCTTTGAAGATGCAAGCGAAGAGGAAGTGAGGGAGGGGGCTGGAGCTCGACTTGGTGAGCATGAGGGTGGCCATGACCCAGCAGAGAAGAAACAAGACAGGGCACAGCACTAGCACTGACCTGAGCCAAAAGCTGCCTCTGGAATTTTCTGCCGCACGTACAGTGAAGCCAGCTGGGAAAGTGTTCTGTATGGCTCAGTACCTAGCATGGGGCTGACCACTTAGTAGGTGATCACTCCAGTTTTGTTGCTAAATGAATGAATGAATGAATATACTCCTCCCTCGGCATCACAGGACTGCGGGCTCTACAGGTCTGACCAGGGCGTTAAAGGAAGCTTGCTATTGCATTTAGTGACCCCAGTTGAGTGAGAAGTCTTGAGTGGCAGTGGGAGTCGGGACTCCCTGCATTCATCCAAATGCTTATTCGAGATTCATTATTTAAGCAAGAGTACATCCCCCAAATAAACACGTGCGTCTTTGCAGCCTGCAGCCCAGGAGCACTATAAAACACACAGCGGCAAGAGGCCCAGGCCCTCGCTGCTGCGTGCAGTTTCCAGCCGGCTCGCTATTCTTTTGTCACCGCCTTTTTATTGGTTTTCTCAAAGTGGTTACAATGCTGTTATTGTAAAACCCTCACACCAGAAGAGAGAGAG
>NW_011492913.1:7058-7860 GCF_000754665.1 Bison bison bison | reverse complement strand
AGTGCAGGAGACGCGGGTTCAATCCCTGGATTGGGAAGATTCCCTGGAGGAGGAAATGGCAACTCACTCCAGTACTCTTGCCTAAGAAATCCCATTGGACAGAAAGAAGAGCCTGGCGGGCTACTGTCCATGGGGTCTCAAAGAGTTGGATATGACTGAGCGACTGAGCACAAACTTTAAAGAAATGGAATCATACAGTGCATACTAGGTACCCCTGCTTCTTTTGTAAAAAAAAAAAAAAGCAGCAGAAATTTGTTGTTCACAGTTCTGGAGGCTGGAAGTTGGAAATCAGGGTACCAGCCTGGTAGGGTGAGGACCCCTTCCAGGTCTCAGACGTCTGTCACTTCACAGAAGGCCGATTCTTTTACTCGACATAATGTCTGGGAGTCTCATCCAGGTTGTTGTGTGTATTGGTGGTAACACATTCCTTTGTGTGGCTGAGTAGTCGTCCATTGCTCGGCTATATGACGGTTTGTTTATTGACAAACGTCTAGGCTGTTCCCACTTTGGGGCTATTATGCTCAAAGTGCTGTGAACATTTATACAGGGAACTTTGTGCAGATAGAGGCTGTCATTTCTTTCAGGTAAATGCCCAAGAGTGCAATTGCTCATCACAGGTAGGTGTGTGTTTAACTTCATCGGGTGCTCTTTCCCTGAGCGGCCGTGCCATTCTACGCTCCCACCAGCAACCTACCAGGCTCCCGCTTGCTTCCCGCACACTTGCCTTATGGCATCACCCATCTTTTGCATTTTAGCCATTCTAGTGGGTCAGAGGGTGGCTTTCTAACAGCCACAAAGCTTG
>NW_011492913.1:6051-6958 GCF_000754665.1 Bison bison bison | reverse complement strand
CCCCCCCCCCCCAGTGGGGATGTGACCAGTTGCTTCCCCACAATGCTCTTTCTGCTCCTCAGCTTATAGGAGGGGAGAGGCCATGGTGGGGAGAGGTGCCCTGGGACAGAGAAGACACAGACAAGGATAACAATTCCTGGGAAACAGTTTGCATCACAAATGAAAAGAGCACATAAAATGTGTTCAACCCCTCCCTCCCTCAGGCCCACCCCATTTCCAACCCACATGGGTACACACACCCCTCCACTAGAGACACAGGACAGCAATTTGTTCTTTGAAGAGAGGAGGGGTGATGTTGAGGGTGGTGCTAGTGGTAAAGAACGTACCTACCAATGCAGGAGACAAAAGAGACTCTAGTTCAATCCCTGGGTCAGCGAGATCCCCTAGAGAAGGGCATGGCAACACATTCCAGTATTCTTGCCTGGAGAATCCCATGGGCAGAGGAGCCTGGCGGGCTACAGTCCATGGGGTCACAAAGAGTCGCACACGACTAAAGTGACTGAGCGTGCATGCACACACAGAGTGACGTTGATGAAGGGGAGGTAAGAAGGGTAGCTTGGCTGCTACTTGGGGGTTCAAAATGTTGGGCCAAGGACATGCCTACTTTGGGAATATTATAAATTAGACACTAGAGAGTGAGAAATGCGCCTAAGAAATCAACCTTGATCCTCACCTCGGTGCAGCTTCTGGTCTAATTTTTGATGGAAAAGAAACAGTGGAGATCATATAATGCCACCAGGACCTGGACACAGAACCCTGCCCCTGTCAGGACTGACAAAGTGTGACAGGTGAAGCCAGAGGGTCTACCACTGCAAGTCGGGAATCTGAAGAAGAGGAGCACCTGGAATTAACCATAGGACAGAGGAAGCACCCTGACATCTGAATCAGAATCCGTGTCTCAGCACAC
>NW_011492913.1:4503-5951 GCF_000754665.1 Bison bison bison | reverse complement strand
CTGGGGGGGTATGGGAGGGGATGGGAGGGGGGTCACCTGGAGACGGCCTCACCTGTTCTATTGTCAGAGGCTCAGAAAAAAATTTGGCTGAAACTGGGAAGCAGCCGTTCTGGCATTTGGAAGGTAGACCTTGGTCAACCTAGAGAGGGGACTCAGTCTGGTGTTTCGGGGCTGTAACATTCCTAAAGGCACCCTGCCATAGTAGGGCTCCAAGCTGACATCTGATCAGGGAGAGATGTTAGCCAGCCAAGAAATCCTAGGGTGAGGACATCAAGCTAAAGATGATAAATCAGATGCTCCAGGTTCATGTTTGTATATTTTCTCTGTGCCTGCCTCCAAAATATTTATGAAAATATTTTTAAATTAAAAATTAACTTTAATATTAGATGATATGTTCCGAGGGCATCATCTGTTTTGTTCACAGCCACATGAACAGCTATATATGTGTCCGGCACCTCGATCACTGATTATATGTGTTGAACTGCTGAAGAGCAGATCCCTGATTCAATAAGGAGGCCTTGATTTAGCCAAGCAACTCAATCTGAGAAGGCTCAGTATTCGGGAGCAGAGAAGGCCCACTCAGGGTGCGGCAGAGAAACACGAAGCGCCTGTGAGAGCAGCATGACAGTCTCAGGGGTGACCAGCACCAGGATCCCAAGGGGAAGGTGATGTCTCTGAGGTTTCATTGTCCGGCTGTGTTCTCAGTCCCTTGGCGCTGGTTAAGCTTCCATTGCCAGCCTCCGGGGACAGTAGTTTTTATTTTACTCATCACTGCCCTTATGTGGCCTCTTTTCTCACACAGGCCCCTGAATCTTCAAGGTGTGAACACAAGCAAGTTTCTAGGAAGGAAAAGCTCCCAACAGACAGGGGCAGCCGGACTCTCAAACTTCCCTCCCAGAACAATTCTTCCTCTTGGGGTTTGCGGCTAGCAGCCGTGAGTAGGCTCCAAGAAAAATGTGACAGCACCCTGAAGGACAGAGTCCTTTTCTCTGTTTCACCTCAGCGGAGCCGAGACCGGCAGACATTCTTAAAATGAGTTTTGCTAAACACTGAATGAAAAACAGAAGCATAAGTCATAAAAAATCACACTGTTTTCCCAGGTCTAGACTCCAGGAGATAGGCATGCCTGGACACAGAGGGCACTCTGGGATCCACGCCTGCACTCTGGAACTAGATAAGGGAGCTGGAGTGCCGTCGGCGGCCCTGGTTTTACCTAAGCCTCCCTGCTCCCAGCTTAGAAGCCAAGGCCACGTTCCTCCAAGAGGCAGACACAATCTCTGTCCCAGGACCTGTGAGGAGAAGTTTCCTAGTACTTCTGCCTCGGGGATGGCACCTCCCAACTGCCCTTCATCTCTCCCCCATGGTGTGAGGGCACAGCTAGCCTGGGGATGATTTGCAGGACAGCCGTGCTTGACAGCCAGCAAATAATAGAGCTCTCTGGGTCTCTG
>NW_011492913.1:1836-2316 GCF_000754665.1 Bison bison bison | reverse complement strand
AGCCCAGGAACTGAAACAAGAGAAGCCACCACAACAAGAAACCCACCCATCGCAACTAGAGAGTAACCCCCATTCTCCACAACTAGAGAAAAGCCCGCACAGCAACAAAGACCCAGCACAGTCAAAAATAAATGAATTTTTTTAATTTAAAAAAAATTTTTAATGGGAAATATTTTGCTCCTCTAGAAGCAAAATCTGATGCAAGGTTTTGACTGTAAGGAGTTTCTTTTGAGGCGATTCTTGGAAGTACCATAGGGCAATGGGGCATGCTGCTGCTGCTGCTAAGTCACTTCAGTCGTGTCCGACTCTGTGCGACCCCAGAGACGGCAGCCCATCAGGCTCCCCCGTCCCTGGGATTCTCCAGGCAAGAACACTGGAGTGGCTTGCCATTTCCTTCTCCAATGCATGAAAGTGAAAAGTGAAAGTGAAGTCGCTCAATCGTGTCTGACTGTTCTCGACCCCATGGACTGCAGCCTACCA
>NW_011492913.1:1333-1736 GCF_000754665.1 Bison bison bison | reverse complement strand
GGAAAAACATTGGCAAAATTGCCCACAGGCAGGCAAGGTGGAGCTGTTTGTGCCCAGGAGAGTTTTCCCTTTGTGTGAGGTTAACTGCCAGGAGTTGTGGGCACCACACCCTGCAACTGTGACCTCAGCTGAGCTTGCAACAGGGAGGCTGGCCCTCCTGAAGTTACCACCTAGCAACTCACAGGGCTCATTCAAACCTAGTCAGTTCCCCAGGAGGGGAGGACGTGCATATAGTGAAATCTGGGAGGCCCCACCTTTGTTCAAGGGTGGTCACATTAGCAGAAGACCATGCTCTTGACATGTGCCGGATTCACAATCGAGGCTGGCAGGTGGTTCTCCGGCTCTGGAGCCCTTGGTGACTTTCCAAGAGAACACATGCAGTTCCTCCAAAAACCTTTGCCAG
>NW_011492913.1:0-643 GCF_000754665.1 Bison bison bison | reverse complement strand
AAAATCATTCAAACTCTGAATTCCTGACAGTGGAAAATAAACTCATCATTGCTGGCAAATGGAAACTTAGGTAGGGATGATGACGTCCGGGACTCCAGCTCCCACATCCCGGGTCCTTTGGGCACAGACACTTTAGTGGGTTAAGAAAGCAGACTGGGGGCCTGCCTGATGCGGCACCCCTGGAAGTCTTCAGGCCAAGTTGCCCAAAGTCCAGAAAGGCAGAGAAAAGAAGCCGGAAGGAGGCAGGGAAGAAGTTGAGAGTCCGGAGATGGGAAAGAAAGCAGGCTGGTCTGGAACAGGGAGGGGTAAGAAGCTGAAGCCTGAATGCAAGAAGCCGGGGCTGGGAGGGGGGCGGGCATGACCTGAAGGAGAGGTCCAGGATGAGGAGTGAAAGGAAGGAAGAAGGCTGCTGGGCTGCGGGGAAACCCCAGGCTGCAGCAGCAACGATCAGAAGCCTCGCCTGTGGGGTGGACAAGACTTAGTTGCTGGCATCCTGGGTCTGCCCACCCCCATGCCCAGTGGCAGGGAATCCCCGAAGGTTGGGCTTGGTCAGAAGCTCCTCAGGCTTTGGCCTCCTCTGCATCCAGCAACTCTTCCACCTGACGTGTGGGGCGAGGCCTGGGCAGTGCCTCACCTCCTGACT
>NW_011492912.1:10926-12740 GCF_000754665.1 Bison bison bison | reverse complement strand
CCCCCAGCCACTCAGAATGCAATCCAGTGCTACATGTCATCTAAGATGAGGAAAAAAAGAAAAAAAAAAAAACCTGCTACTGAGAAATCACTGGATCATTTTCCCAAGAGGGCAGATGGAACTGAATTTAGCAAGGAACCAGACTCTGTGCCATCAATGTCAGATGTGAGTGAATTTGCAATTTGCCCTCCTTCTCATATTGCTGATGATCCTTCAGATCTACCATCTTCTACCTCCTCTGGCCCCTCCAGTCAGTAACTCTTCTTGCCTGTTCACTTGATGCCAGCCCCTGTATGTGAGCTGTTGTGTCGTTGTTGTTGCTGTTTCATTGCTAAGTTTTGTCAGATTCTTTTTCAACTCCATGGACTGCAGCCTGCCAGACTCCTAAGTACATGGGATTTCTGAGGCAATAATACTATAGTGGGTTGCCATTACCTTCTCCAGGAGATCTTCTTGACCCAGGGATCAAACCTATATCTCCTGCATTGCAGGCAGATTATTTACCCCTGAGCAACAAGGGAAGATCCTGTTGTACTCTATTACTGTACTTTTCAAGGTATGGTACTGTAAGATTAAAAATGTATTCTTTATTTTGTGTGTATGTTTTTTAATGTCTTATTTGGGTGAAAACTACCATAAATCTATGACAATACAGCACTAGGTTGATTGTGTTAGGTAACTAAGCTAACTTTTTTGGATTTACAAATTGGACTCATATGTACTCTCAGAACAGAACTCATTCATATTTAGGAGATGTATTGCTATATATATATATACATATATATATATATATATATATATATATATACACACACATACATACATGTTTTGCTTTTTAAAGAAACATAAATCCCATCTACATCCTTTAACAAATCCCAAACATTTTACCAATAATCATACACATTTTGCTATATGGGTGGGAAATAGAGTTAGAAAAATATGATATAATTGAAGAGAAAAAAAAGAAGATATAAAATTAGTATTAGAAATTTTCCAAAGGAGATTGAAATGACATTTTGTCCATCTTGATAAAAAAAAAAGTATTAAAACTATACTTTTAGTATAGTTTTAGAAAAATTATAGAAAAATTCAGTGTACTCTGAATTTGAATTAATTCAAAGCCTCAAGTCAATTTATCCATTCACTTCCCTTAATGATGTGTTTATTCATTAATTCATTGTTTAATTATCTCTCTCATGCTTAATCAATAATGAATTATGAAATTCTTGATTTTCAGTGGGCCATAAGAAGCCCATAGCCTTAGAACATGAAGGCTGTCATGCAAGGACCTGGTTACAAATACCAGTGGGACAGCCAGGGCTGGTCTTATGAGATATGTTAAAGAACTTCTGTAAGCAGAAAAGAAAAGGACAAAATTAGAAATCAGAACATTATGAAAGGAAAAATCTTATTGGTTAAAGGCAGATATATAGGAACAGTAGAGGGTCAACTGTGTATAAAGCTAGCAGGAAAATTAAACATAGGAATAAAATATATTCATCAAAAGCAATTAAAGAATACATAGAACAAGATGATGCTAAAATTTAGTCAAAGTCATATTGTTAGGAATAGTAGCACCATTACTGAGTATACCTTGTCATAGTAATTAAAGTACAAAACTTGGGTTCATTGCAGAGTGATTCAGGATCATGAATTAAAGGTATACTAGTTTGAAGACACTCAAGATGGTAGAGGAATAAAACAAGGAGATCACTTCTCCCCCTCCCCCACAAATACATCAAGAACTCATTTGCATGTGGAAAACTCCTACAGAACATCTTCTGAACACTGGCAGAGTACTCCAGATTTCCAAA
>NW_011492912.1:7782-8227 GCF_000754665.1 Bison bison bison | reverse complement strand
CTGTCCAAGGGACTCTCAAGAGTCTTCTCCAACACCACAGTTCAAAAGCATCAATTCTTTGGGACTCAGTCTTCTTTATGGTCCAACTTTCACATCCATACATGACTACTGGAAAAAACAAACAAACAAACAAACAAAAACTAGCTTTGTATGGACCTTTGTGGGCAAAGTGATGTCTCTGGTTTTTAATACTTCATCTAAGTTTGTCATAGCTTTTATTCCATGAAACAAGCTTCTTTTAATTTCATGGCTGCAGACACCATCTGCAGTTATTTTGGAGCCAAGAAAATAAAATTTGTCCCTGTTTTCACTTTTTCCCCTTCTATTTGCCATGAAGTGATGGGACCAGATGCCATGATTTTAGTTTTTTTAATGCTGAATTTTAAGCCAGCTTTTCACTCTCTTCTTTCACTTTCATCAAGAGGTTCTTTTTTTTTTTTTTCAA
>NW_011492912.1:7225-7682 GCF_000754665.1 Bison bison bison | reverse complement strand
CAGTCTTTTGGACTCTGTGGGAGAGGGAGAGGGTGAGATGATTTGGGAGAATGGCATTGAAATATGTATCATATCATATATGAAACGAGTCGCCAGTCCAGGTTCGATGCACAATACTGGATGCTTGGGGCTGGTGCACTGGGACGACCCAGAGGGATGGTATGGGGAGGGAGGAGGGAGGAAGGTTCAGGATGGGGAACACATGTATGCCTGTGGTGGATTCACTTCAATATCTGGAAGAACCAATGCAATATTGTAAAGTTAAAAAAAAAAAAAAACGAACAAAAATTAAACACATAGAGCAGATATTAAATGCAACAAGGGAAAAGCAGCAAATAACACACAAGGGAATCCCCATAAGGCTAACAGCTTATTTTTCAACAGAAACTCTGCTGGCCAGAATGGAGTGGCCTGATATAGTTAAAGTGATAAAAGGAAAAAAAATAAATAAAACTAC
>NW_011492912.1:5633-7125 GCF_000754665.1 Bison bison bison | reverse complement strand
CTTTTATTTTATTTTTTAACTTTACAATATTGTATTGGTTTTGCAATACACCACAGGTATACACGTGTTCCCCATCCTGAACCCTCCTCCTTCCTCCCTCCCTGTACCATCCCTCTGGGTCATCCCAGTGCACCAGCTCCAAGCATCCAATATTGTACATCAAACCTGGACTGGCGACTCATTTCATATATGATATTATACATGTTTCAATGCCATTCCCCCAACTCATCCCACCCTCTCCCTCTCCCACAGAGTCCAAAAGACTGTTCTATACATCAGTGTCTCTTTTGCTGTCTCGTATACAGGGTTATTGTTACCATCTTTCTAAATTCCATATGTATGCATTAGTATACTGTATTGGTGTTTTTCTTTCTGGCTTACTTCACTCTGTATAATAGGCTCCAGTTTCATCCACCTCATTAGAACTGATTCAAATGTATTCTTTTTAATGGCTGAGTAATACTCCATTGTGTATATGTACCACTGCTTTCTTATCCACTCATCTGCTGATGGACATCTAGGTTGCTTCCATGTCCTGGCTATTATAAACAGTGCTGCAATGAACATTGGGGTACACGTGTCTCTTTCCCTTCTGGTTTCCTCAGTGTGTATGCCCAGCAGTGGGATTGTTGGGTCATAAGGCAGTTCTATATCCAGCACAAACCTTGGAGATAGTGAAGGACAGGGAAGCCTTTTTAAATGACTGAGAACAGAAATTAACTTTGTTGTCTTTGGGGGTTCAAAGACTGAGGATATCAACAGGACCCTCATGAGTGAAATGACCACTATTATCAGGACAGTCTATTACTCAATTTACGTAATTACTGGGGTGGTTGGCAATCTAATAAAAAGCTGAATATTTTCCTTTCAGGAATTCAGCATGTGTAACTCTGCCAGATGGAGTGGAAAATTGTGCCTTGATTATTGCTGTCAGAGAATCCAGTGATATTAATGCTCATCAATGGGCTGAATAGTTCAAGATCACAAGAAAATGAGAAAAAAATTATTACTTATTAACCTATAAAAGATCTCAGTAAAGAATTAAATTCTGGAGGATATATATAAGTATCTGTTACATGAAATAAAATAATGGTATTTGAGGAATAGTCATCAAAGTTGCAACATTTGACTTTATCAGACAAAGGCAAACTAGACTATGTAAATTTCATTCTTGATCAGATCCAGTTGGACTGAAGTCTTTAAGGAAAATGGAAGACTGGAGGAAAACAATACATTTCAGTCTAACTTAGAATTGAGATTAACAAATGTGACCATAATTTGGGGGCAGAAGTTGGGTATTTAGATGCACAAGTAAAATAATTTGGGGTCAAGGTTGATTCAACTTTTTAGAAATAAAGTGTAAAATTACACTTACATAACAAATGAATGTTTGTAAAGGTTTGTGGCTAAATACACTTCAATGTGAGTCAATTACATTTCTTCTAACAATTCTTCCAGTGCAGGGAGATTAAAAAAAAAAAAAACTACAGAC
>NW_011492912.1:4824-5533 GCF_000754665.1 Bison bison bison | reverse complement strand
GGGGGGAATAAAAAAAAAAAAAAAAAAAAAACTGTTTAAAACTCTAAAAATCAGATGTAAAGCATAATAATGTGAACATTTAGGTAATGCTGGATCTATGTGTTCAAAAACTTGAATTCTATATACTCAAGGTCTTTATAAATAAATTTGTGGTACTAAAATAAATAAATAAAATTTAAAAAATAAATTAGAGGAAAACAATAGCAGAATAACTGAAGCAAAAGAATGAATAAATGAATCGGAATATAAAATGGTTTAAATAACAAAAGCAGAGCAGAATAAAGAAAAAAAGAATGAAAAGTAATGAGGTCAGTGTCTGAGACTTCTGAGGCAACCTTAAGCACCCCTAAAATTCAAATCATAAAGGTCCCAGAAGAAGTGGACCAAAAGAAAGGGTATGAGAAAATATTTAAGGATATTATAATCAAAACCTTCCTCAATATGAGAAAGGAAATAACCACTGATCTAGGAAGCTCAGAGTCTCATACATGATAAGCCCAAGGAGAAACATGGCTAGGCACATATTAAACAAACCTAGATGTCCATCAGCAGATGAATGGATAAGAAAGCTGTGGTACATATACACAATGGAGTATTACTCAGCCATTAAAAAGAATACATTTGAATCAGTTCTAATGAGGTGGATGAAACTGGAGCATATTATACAAAGTGAAGTAAGCCAGAAGGAAAAACACCAATACAGTATACT
>NW_011492912.1:0-2921 GCF_000754665.1 Bison bison bison | reverse complement strand
ACCTGTGGTGGATTCATGTTGATGTATGGCAAAACCAATACAATATTGTAAAGTAATTAACCTCCAATTAAAATACATAAATTCATATTTTTTAAAAAATATAAATAAAAAAGAAAACCTTAATAGGATCATACATATGGATGATTACTTTAAATGCAAATGGATTAAATGAACCAAACAAAAGAGCTAGACTGGCTGGGAAGATGAAAACAAGTGCATGTATCCACTTCTACTTACCACATCACTCTGCTTAACCCTGAGAAACGGTATGTAATTATTTTATATTATTAGATTAATCACGTTACCATTATGGCTTGTAATTGTAATTATCTTTTATTCTTTTTTCTGGCAATTGATTATGAAAACTGATAAACACCTTTCACTATTGTGATTATCAACTGAAATATAATAAAATTCTTTATCACCAAAACCACAATTTAATAGAAAAATCTGTAATAATTTTTCAAAATTCAGATGCATATCAAAATTATCTAGAAATTTTCTGAAAAATATAAGTTTTCTGATATTGTCTTTTTTTTTCTGCAAAGCTGCAGATAAGTTTCTAAAGAGCAGCCATGTTTAAAAACAACTGGACTCTACACTAATCTTTTATCTAGTTTATTTTGCTTTTTCTATTTCATATTCAGTGTTTCCATTTCATTTAAATTAACGTTTTCCAATTTCTCCATCTCTTCTTTTTTTTTTTTTTTTTTTGTTTTTTTTTTTTTTTTTTTTTTTTTTGGTTTTTGATGTTCTTTCTCAAGAGTTTATCAAGTGTAGTATAAAGGCATTTGTGTGTGTGTGTGTGTATATATACATATACATATACATATACATACATACATATATGCATGTACAATCGGAGAAGGCACTGGCAACCCACTCCAATACTCTTGCCTGGAAAATCTCTTGCCTAGACGGAGGAGTCTGGTAGGCTGCAGTCCATGGGGTTACTAAGAGTCGGACACAATTGAGTGACTTCACTTTCCCTTTTCCCTTTCATGCATTGGAGAAGAACATGGAAACCCACTCCAATGCTCTTGCCTGGAGAAACCTAGGGACGGGGAAGCCTGGTGGGCTGCCATCTATGGGGTCGCACAGAGTTGGACACAACTGAAGCAACTTAGCAGCAGCATGTATTATATCTATATCTATATCTATCTATCTATCTATCTATATACCTTAGAATACTTATGAATCTTTGCTTAAGTAAAATTTTATGACATTTTGACCGAACTTGTTTTACTTGGTATGAACAGAATGCTAGATTTTTAATTAGAAAAAAAAAATAGATATGCCTCATTAGAACTGACTCATTGGAAAAGTCTCTGATATTGGGAAAGTTTGAAGGCAGGAGGAGAAGGGAATGACAGTGGATGAGATGGTTGGATGACATCACCTACTAAATGGACATGAGTTTGAGCAAGCTCCGGGAGTTGGTGATGAACAGGGAAGCCTGGCCTGCTGCAGTCCATGGGGTCACAAAGAGTTGGACATGACTGAATGACTGAAATGACTGATTAGATATGCCTCAAGTCACAAAGATTTAATTATAGTACAGAGAGCTGTAGCCACTATCTTGTAATAACCTGTAATGGAAAATCATCTGAAAAATAATATATGTGTATATGTATAACTGAATCACCTTATGCAGTACACCTGAAACATTGTAAGTCAATAATGTTTGACTTACACACACACACACACACAAAGATATATATATATATATATAATGAAAAAACAAAACAAAACATGACGGTGATAAAAGGGAAGTTTATAGCAATACAACCTACCTCAAGAAACAAGATAAACAACAGATAAACAACTTAACCTTACAGTTAAAGCAACTAGAGAAGAAAAATACACAAAGAAAAAAAAAAGTTAGTAGAAGGGAAGAAATAATAAAGATCAAAGCAGAAGTAAGTGATAAAGAAATGAAGGAGACAATAACAAAGATCAATGAAACTAAAAGCCGGTTCTTTGAGAAGATAAACAAAATTGACAAACTGCTAACCAGTCTAATCAAGGAAAAAAGAGAGAAGACTCAATAAAATTAGAAATGAAAAAGGAGAAGTTGCAATAGACAATGCAGAAATACAAAAGATCATAAAGAACTACTATCAGCAACTATATGCCAATAAATTGGCCGATCTTGAAGAAATGGATAAATTATTAGAAAATCATAACCATCAAAAACTGAACCAGGAAGAAACAGAAAACATGAACAAACCAATCAAAAACATAGAAATATAAACTGTAATAAAAAATCTTCCAATGAACAAAAGTGCAAGGCTAGATGGCTTTACATGTGAATTCTACCAAAAGTTTAGAGAAGACCTAACGTCTATCCTCTCAAATTCCTCCAGGAAATTGCTGAGGAAGGAAGACTCCCAAAATCGTCCATCACCACTCTGATACCAAAACCAGAGAAAGATGCCACAAAAAGAGAAAATTACAGGTAATAACACTGATGAACATAGATGCAAAAATCCTCATTACAATTCTAGGAAACAGAATCCAACAACACATTAAAAAGATCATACATCATGGCTGAGTGGGCTTTATCCTAGAGATGTAAATCTTCTTCAATATATGTAAATCAATCTGTGTGATATACAATATTAAGAAATTGAAAGAAACTATATCTCAATAGATGCAGAGAAAACTTTGACAAAATTCAATATTAATTTATGATAAAAATGTCTCCAAAAAGTAAGCTTATAAGCAATATGCCTCAATGTAATAATGGCCATATATGACAAACTTACAGCAAACATTGTCCTCAGTGGTGGAAATCTGAAAGTCTTTCCTCTAAAATCAGGAACAAGACAAGGGTACCTACCTATTGCTATACACAAGCAATGAACAATCAGAAAGAGAAGTTAAGGAAACAATTCCATTAGTCATTAAAAAAAAAAAAA
>NW_011492911.1:14259-14703 GCF_000754665.1 Bison bison bison | reverse complement strand
CATGGGGTCGCAAAGAGTCGGACACAACTGAGTGACTGAACTGAACTGAATATTCCATTGTATATATGCACCACATCTTCTTTAACCATTCCTCTGTCAATGGACATTCAGGTTTCCACACTTAGTGCTTCTGTGGACACAGAGGTCCATGTATCTTTTTTAATGTTTTTTTGTTATGGTAAAAGTCATAACATAATATAAAACATACTATTTTAACCACATTTAACTGTATAGTTCAGTGGCAATAAATACATTCACATTGTGCAACTCTCAGCATCACCCCATCTCCAAAATTTTTCACCTTACTAGACTGAAAGTCTGTCCCCATTAAACTAACTCCCCACCCACAGGCCCCTGATAACAACCAGTCTACTTTCACTCTTACCAATTTGACTATTCTAGGTACCTCTTTTAAGTGGAATCATACAGTATTTGTTTGCACCT
>NW_011492911.1:13124-13996 GCF_000754665.1 Bison bison bison | reverse complement strand
ATAAAGGCTACATTTTTAAACCTAATATGTCTTGGGCTTCCCTGGTGGCTCAGTGGTAAAGAACCTGACTGTCAATGCAGGAAATGTGGGTTCAATCCCTGGATCAGGAAGATCCCCTGGAGAAGGAAATGCAAACCCACTCCAGTATTCTTGCATGGGAAATCCCATGAACAGAGGATCCTGGTGGGCTGCAGTCTGGGGTAGTGTAAGAGTTGGCTGTGACTTAGGGACTAAACCACAATGTATGTCCTACAAAGAGATTGTGTCTTCCTTTTCCCCCTGTGCTGTACAGTACGTTCTCATTAGTTATTTTATACTTAGTAGCATATATCGGAGAAGGCAATGGCAGCCCACTCCAGTACTCTTGCCTGGAGAATCCCAGGGACGGGGGAGCCTGGTGGGCTGCTGTCCATGGGGTCGCACAGAGTCAGACACGACTGAAGCGACTTAACAGCAGCCTTAGTGTCCATACATTTGTTCTCTTTGCCTGTGACTCTATTTTTGCTTTGCAAATAGGTTGATTTGTACCATGTACACAGATTCCACATACATGCATTCAGTTCAGTCACTCAGTCGTGTCTAACTCTTTGTGACCCCATGAATCGCAGCACACCAGGCCTCACTGTCCATCACCAACTCCCAGAGTCCACCCAAACCCATGTCCATTGTGTCAGTGATGCCATCCAACCATCTCATCCTCTTTAGTCCCCTTCTCCTCCTGCCCTCAATCTTTCCCAGCATCAGGGTCTTTTCAAAGTCAGCTCTCCACATCAGGTTGCCAAAGTATTGGAGTTTCAGCTTCAACATCAGTCCCTCCAATGAACACCCAGGACTGATCTCCTTTAGGATAGACTGGTTGGATCTCCTTGCAG
>NW_011492911.1:12682-12835 GCF_000754665.1 Bison bison bison | reverse complement strand
AGCTGCATGAGTTGTTTGTATATTTTAGAGGTTAGTCCCTTGACAGTTGCTTCGTTTGCAAATATTTTGTCCCATTCTGAGGGTCTTCTTTTCGTCTTGTTGATGGTTTCCTTTGCTGTGCAAAAGCTTTTAAATTTAATTTGGTCCCATTTG
>NW_011492911.1:10105-11180 GCF_000754665.1 Bison bison bison | reverse complement strand
GGTCAACCAATCAGTCCTGAAGGTCATCTGTGAGTGCTGTGGTTATCTCTGTCCCTGTGGGAAAGAGGGTGAAATAGAACATCCCTAAATTCACCTTCATTTCCAGTAATCTGTGATTGGAGATGCTTCACTGTGACCTCAGTCTTACCTACTCTCAATGTCTTGTGACCTGGAAGCAGATGTGTAGAGTTTCCAACTATACTTGGTTGGATAAGGTTTCAATTAGATTTTTGGGAGAAAATTTTGAGAGGAAATGTTGAAGGATAACCAGAACATTTCAGTAAGTCCATTGGAGTACAAAACGTAGGAGACTGTAAAGTCACCTTTCATTTCCTAACTGAAAACTTGGATTTAGTGTTAACTTTTTTTTCATTCCTGAGATTCTTAAGACTTTAAGTTTATGCTGACAAATTCTGGGGGAAAATTATTTCTTCATTTATTCTCTTGGAGAGTCGTTTTATAGTTAAAAGGCAGTACAGTCTCTACAAATGGCACAGTTTTGTTCCTTTTCATGCCTGTGTAATATTCCTGTGTGTGTGTGTGTGTGTGTGTGTGTGTGTGTGTGTGTACCACATCTTCTTTATCTATTCATCTGTTCATGGACTTTAGGTTGCTTCCATGTCCTAGCTATTGCAAATAGTACTGGGTAATAAACCTTCTTATCCAAGGTTTTTGCTTTTTGTGGTTTCATCTGTGGTCGTGGTGTTTTAGTCATTCTTGTGATCCCATGGACTGTAGCCTGCTGGGTTCCTCTGTCCATGGAATTTTCCAGGCAAATTACTGGAGAGTGTTTCCATTTCCTTCTCCACTTACTGTAGTTTTCATTTGCATTTCTCTGATTATTAGTGATGTTAAGCATCTTTCATATGTTTGTCAGGCAGGCAAGAACACTGGAGTGGGTTGCTATGCCCTCCTTCAGGGGATCCTCCCGACCCAGGGAATTGAACCTGTGTCTCTTATCTCCTGCATTGGCAGGTGGGTTCTTTACCACTAGCACCACCTGGGAAGCCCCGATTTAGGGCTACCACCCATCTTTTGATTGGGATTTTTTTTTTATATTGAGCTGCATGAGTTG
>NW_011492911.1:9398-10005 GCF_000754665.1 Bison bison bison | reverse complement strand
CATGATTTTATGGGATGAGTCAAAAAGATCTTGCTGCAGTGTATGCCAAAGTGTTCTGCCTGTTTTTCCTTTAAAAGTCTTATGCCTGTGGCGGATTCATTTTGATGTTTGGCAAAACTAATGCAATTATGTAAAGTTATAAAATAAAATAAAATTTAAAAAAATTTAAAAAGGAAAAAAAAAAGTCTTATGCTGTCTGGCCTTATATTTAGGTCTTTAATCCATTTTGAGTTTATTTTGGTGTATGGTTTTAGGAAGTGTTCTAATTTCATTCTTTACATGTAGCTGCCCAGTTTACCCAGCACCACTTATTGAAGAGGCTGTCTTTTCTCCATTGTATATTCTTGCTTCCTTTGTCAAAGATGAGGTGACCATAGGTGCATGGGTTTATTCGCTGGGCTTTCTGTCCTGTCCCATTGACCTATATTTCTGTTTTTGTGCCAGTACCCTATTGTCTCTGGGCTTCCCTTGTGGCTCAGCTGGTAAAGAACCGCCTGCAGTGTGGGAGACCTGGGTTCAATCCCTGGGTTGGGAAGATCCCCTGGAGAAGGGAAAGGCTACCCACTCCAGTATTCCGGCCTGGAGAATTCCATGGACTGTATCTGGA
>NW_011492911.1:6725-9298 GCF_000754665.1 Bison bison bison | reverse complement strand
TATTCCTCCATCTGTTTGTGTCATCTTTGATTTCTTTCATTGGTATCTTATAGTCTTCTCAGGGCACGGTTTTTGCCTCCTTAGGTTGGTTTATTCCTAGATATTTTATTCTTTTTGTTGCAGTGATAAATGAGATTGTTTCCTTAATTTCTCTTTCTGAGCATTTATTGCTAGTGTATAGGAATGCAAGAAATTACTGTGCACTAATTTTGTATCCTGCAACTTTACTAAATTCGTTGATTAGCAGCAGTAGTTTTCTGGTGGCATCTTCAGGGTTTTCTGTGTAGTATGTCATCTGCAAACAGTAACAGTTTTACTTCTTTTCCAATTTGGATTCCTTTTATTTATTTTTCTTCTCTGTTGATGTGACTAGGACTTCCAAAGCTATGTTGAATAGACATCCTTCTCTTGTTTCTAGTTAATCCATTTTAGTGACATATAATTGCTTGTGCATGCCTGCTCAGTCACTCAATCATGTCTGACTCTGTGATCTCCTAGAGTGTAGCCTGCCAGGCCCCTCTGTCCATGGGATTCTCCAGGTAAGAATACTGGAGTGGATTGCAATTCCTTTCTCCAGGGGATCCTCCCAATCCAGAGATCGAACCTATGTCTCCTGCATTGGCAGGCAGATCCTTTACCCGCTGAGCCATCTGGGAAGCCTCATAGTTGCTTGTAAGTGAATCCACCTGCAATGTGGGAGACCTGGGTTTGATCCCTGGGTTGGGAAGATCCCCTGGAGAAGGGAAAGGCTACCCACTCCAGTATTCCGGCCTGGAGAATTCCATGGACTGTATAGTCCATGGGGTTGCAAAGAATTGGACACGACTGAGCGACTTTCACTCACTCAGACTCTTAATGATCCTTTCTATTTCTGCAGTATCACTTGTAATTTCTCCTTCAACCTTTCTAATTTTAGTGATTTGAGTTCTCTCCTGTTTTTTCTTAATGTGTCTGGCTAAACGTTCATCAGTTTTGTCTTTTCAAACAACTAGCTTTTAGTTTTGTTGATCTTTGCCAATATTATGTTTCAATTTCATTTATTTCTGCTTTGATTTTTATGAATTCTTTGCTTCTACTAACTTTGAGTTTTGTTTGTACTTCTTTCTCTAGTTGTCTTAAGTGTAAGTTTAGGTTGTTAATTTGAGATTTTTGTCGTTTAGAATTTTATTGCTATAAACTTCCCTCTTAGATTTGCTTTTATTACATCCCACACATTTTGTGTGTTTTCACTGTCATTTGTTTCTATGTGGTTTTTATTTCCTCTTTGATTTCTTCAGTGATCTCTTGGTTATTTAGCCTCCATGTATATTACTTAGCCTCCATGTATTTGTGTTTTTTACAGTTTTTTTCCCTGTAATTGATTTCTAATCTCATGGTGGTGTGGTCTGAAAAGATACTTGATACGATTTCAATTTTCTTAAATTTACCATGTCTTGATTTGTGACCCAAGATGTGATCAATCCTGGAGAGCGTTCCATGTGCACTTGAGAAGAAAGTGTATTCTGCTGCTTTCAGATGGAATGTCTTATATGTGTCAATTAAGTCTATCTGGGTAGTGTGTCATTTAAGACTTGTGTTTCCTTATTAATTTTCTTTCTTGATGATCTGTCCATTGGTGTAAGTGGAATGCTAAAGTCCTGCACTATTTTTGTGTTACTGTCGATTCCCCTTTATGGCTGTTAGCATTTACCTTATGTTGGGTGCATATTTACAATTGTTATATCTTCTTCTTAGATTGATCCCATGATCCTTATGTGGTGTCGTTCCTTGTCTCTTCTAACAGTCTTTATTTTGAGGTCTGTTTTGCCTGACGTAAGTATTGCTACTCCAGCTTTCTTTTGATTTTCATTTGCATGGAATATCTTTTTCCATGCCCTCACTTTCAGTCTGTATATGTTCCTGGGTCTGAAGTGAGTCCCTTGTTGACAGCATATATAGGGGTCTTATTTTTTATCCATTCATCCAGCCTGTGTCATTTGGTTGGAGCATTTAATCCATTTACATTTAAAGTGATTATCAGTATGTATGTTCCTGTTACCATTTTCTTAATTCTTTTGGGTTTGTTTTTGTAGGTCTTTTTCTTATATTTCCCACCTAGAGAAGTTCCTTTAGCATTGGTTGTAAAGCTGATTTTGTGGCACTGAATTCTCTTAGTTTTGGCTTGTCTGTAAAACTTTTGATTTCTCTGTTGAATCTGAATGATATCCTTGATGGTTAGACTAATCTTGGTTGTAGTTTTTTCCCTTTCATCACTTTAAATGTATGCTGCTACTCTCTTCTGGACTGCAGAGTTTCTGCTGAAAAATCAGCTGATAAGTTAATGAAGTTTCCCTTGTATGTTATTTGTTGCTTTTCACTTGCTGCTTTTAACATTTTCCCTTTGAATTTAGTTTTTGTTAGTTTAATATGTGTGTTGTGTGTTTCTTGTTGGGACTCTCTTTGCTTCCTGGACTTGGGTTTCTATTTCCTTTCCCATGTTAGGGAAGTTTTTGATTATAATCTGTTCAAGTATTTTCTCACATGTATCTTTTTGAATTATAGTTTTGTCTGGGTATATGCCCAGGAGTGAGATT
>NW_011492911.1:4109-6343 GCF_000754665.1 Bison bison bison | reverse complement strand
GTGGGAAGGTTCCCTTTTCTCCACACCTTCTCCAGCATTTGTTATTCGTAGGCTTTTAAATGATGGCCACGCTGACAGGTGTGAGGTAGTCCTTCACTGTAGTTTTGATTTATATTTCTCTAATAATTAGCAATATTGAACATCTTTTCATGTGCCTCTTGGCCATGTGTATGTCTTGTTTGGAGAAATGTCTATTTAGATCTTCTGCCCATTTTTTGATTAGGTTGTTTTGATTATATTAAGTCTCATGAGCTGTTTGTAAATTTTGGCGATTACCCCTTGTTGGTCATATCATTTCCAAATATTTTCTCCCAATCTGTGGGTGGTTTTTTGGTTTCATTTGTTGTGCAAAAGCTTTTCAGTTTAATTAGGTCCCTTTTTGTTTACATTATCCTGGGAAACAAATCAAAGAGGATACTGCTGCCCTTTATGTCAGAGTGTTCTATGTATATCCTCTAGGACTTTTATAGTCTCTAGTCTCAGATTTAGGTCTTTAATCCATTTTGAGCTTATTTTTGTGTATGGTGTTAAAAAATGGTCTGATTTCATTTTTTAACATGTAGCTGTTAAATTTTCCCAGTGCCATTTGTTGAAGAGACCGTCTTTCCGCCACTGTGTGGTCTTGCTTCCTTTGTCATAGATTAATTGACCAAAGGTGCATGCGTTTATTTCCGGACTTTGTATCATGTTTCATTGATCTATATTTCTATGCCTGTACCATCGTACTGTTTTGATGACTATAGGTCTGGAGTATAATCTGGAGTCAGGGAGCCTGATTTTTCTTAAGATTGATTTGGCTCTCAGTGTAGTTTTAATTTGTACTCTTATTACGAGTAATTTTGAGTGTCTTTTCACATAAGGCCATTTTAAGATCTTTTCTGGTGTATTGTCAATTCATGTCTTTGCCTTATTTGTAAATGGGAATTTTGGACTCCCCCCTTCCCACCCCACATTTCGAGTTTATATATTAGAAATAGTACTTTTATCTGTGAGGTATGTTGCAAATATTTTCTTCATTTGTGGTATTTTTAGCAGTATTACTCATAATAGCCCCACCCTGTGAGTGGACAAATAAAATGTGATCTATCCATATAGAGATACTGCTCAACAACAGAAAAGAACTGTGTATACATGCTGTAACATAAATGAACTTCACAAACCCGATGCCCAGTGAAAGAAACCAGACACAGGAGACTGCATGCTATATGATGTCATTTATATAAAATATCTAGAAAAGGCAGATAATATAGAGACAGAAAGTAGGTTAGTGCTTGCCTGGGTCAGGGGGTTAGAGTATGAAATGGGATCAACAGTAAATGTGCATGAGGGATCTTAGTGGGGTGATAACAAGGTTCTAAACTGATTTATGGCCATGTCGCACAGCTTGGTAAATTTGCTAAAACATCACTGAATTGTACACTTGAAATAGGTATATTATATATAAAATATACCTCATAAAATTAGAAAAAATTTTATATTTTTGTATTTATTACCCTTTTATTATATCTACATTTTGAGTCAAGTTGGGAAGGCTGTTCCCTACACTCGGACTGTGAAATAACTCACCCTGTTTTCTTCCAGTACTTGTATGGTTTATTTCTTTTTAAAATCCAGATCTCACATCCATTTGGCATTTGTTCTTGCATATGTTAGGCGATTAGGGATCTGCCAAATGGGTGATCAAAAGTTCACCTTGCCCAGTGAATTGAGATGCCATTTCTACCATATGCTAAATTTCTTTATGTACTTTGTCTGTTTGTAGACTTTCTATTCTGTTCCATTGGTTTGTCTAATAACATCAGTACTATACTGTTTTAATCATGGAGGCTTTATGTTTTAATATCTGATAGAGCTAATTCACCCTTGTAACTTTTCCTTTTCACTGTTGTTTTTCGTGTAAACGTCAGGATCAACCTGTCTAGCTCTGTTAAAACATTTTTATTTTCACTAGGATTGATGAAATTTGTTAATTAATTTAGGAAGAACTGACATTTCTATGATGCTATGGGTTGATATTGGTCCACCAAAAAGATATGTTGAAGTTCTAACCCCTGGTACCATGCAATGTGCCCTTGTTTGGAAATAGGGTCATTGCAGATGTAATTAGGTCATTACTGGAGTAGGGTGGGCCCTTAGTCCAGTAAGAGTGTTCTTGTAAGAAGGAATTCTGCCTCAGGTTTTCACAGTACAGGCTTGAGATTCCAGCCCACTGGCCTGTGCCCATATGATTATTT
>NW_011492911.1:3466-3971 GCF_000754665.1 Bison bison bison | reverse complement strand
CAGTATACTGACCTTTGTTGGCAAAGTGGTGTCTCTGCCTTTTAATATGCTGTCTAGATTTATCATAGTTTTTCTTCCAAGGAGCAAGCGTCTTTTAGTTTCATGGTTGCACTCACTGTCCGCATGATTTTGGAGCCCAAGAAAATAAAGTCTGCCACACTGTTTCCCCATCTATTTGCCATGAAGTGATGGCACCGGATACCATGATCTTAGTTTTTTGAGTGTTGAGTTTTAAGCCAGCTTTTTCATTCTCTTCTTTCACCTTCATAAAGAGGCTCTTTATTTCCTTCACTTTCTGCCATTAGGGTGATGTCATCTGCATATCTGAGGTTATTGATACTTCTCCGGCCAATCTTGATTCCAGTTTGTGCTTCATCCAGCCCAGCATTTTGCATGATGTGCTCCGCATGTAAGTTTAATAAGCAGGGTGACAGTATACAGCCTTGTTGTACTCCAATTTTGAACCAGTCAATTGTTCCATGTCCAGTTCAACTGTTGCTTCTTG
>NW_011492911.1:0-1305 GCF_000754665.1 Bison bison bison | reverse complement strand
TTTGCCTGGAAGCCCTGAAGATCTTTTGTCTTAGAAGTCTAAAATGTTACTAAGATATGTCTCAGAATTGGTAGATTAATGTCAGCTTTCCGAGGTACCATTTCAATGGTAGAGACCATTTCAATATGTAGAGTTTTCTCTTATTTGTGGAAAATTTTCTTGGATTATTTTAAAGAAGTTAATGTCACCAAAGATTAGATATACTGAGATCATGTGCCTCTTGACACCATGAGCAAATATCAAACCAACCCCACTGAGGGAAATTCAAAAGTGAACAGTGGTTAGGACTCAAGTGCTTTCACCACAAGGCCCCAGGTTCAATCCCAGGTCAGGAAACTAAGATCCTGTAAGCCGTGAGGCATGGCAACGAACCATCCCAGATTGAAGGAGCAAGGACAACCAAATAGCAACTGTGCTCCTGAACTGGATCTGTGTCCAGTAAAAGGTCACTAGCAGGACAAGTGACTTAGTAACTTAGTAACCAAAGTTTGTTCCTATTATTTGCAACCAAGAAACTAGCCAATACCTATCAGTGGTACAGTGATGGGTCCAAGCAGAGTTCCTTCAAAACATGTACAAACATTAGAGCATGTTATCCCAGTGAATGTTGATTTTCACAGACCTGAAGCATTACCATGCCCATTACATAGATTAAAAACTCTGATTCACAGAGGATTAAGGGATTTGCCCAAGATTGTTCAGCTAGTAAGTGGTGAATCAGTTAACTGAATTCATCTGTATTTCAGTCACAGTGCTTCTTAATTAATGCCTTTTTCTGACAACTCTTATTTTTCCAGGGAACTACTGCATAGTCACTTGGTCATGAAAGGCCAGAAAGAAACCTACCTGAAGCCGGATGCCACTGCATGTTTTGGTTGGTTTGATCATCTGTTGAAAAGTAAGTTTATGATGTTCCATATTATTTGGTACCGGTAAAAATGGATATTCAGTATGTAATTCCTTCAAAAGAGACATAGCCAAAGAAAATCAATTCTCTATTATTCCTGATAGAATTGGGCCGTAAGCAGAATCTGGCACATGTAGAATCTCAGATGTTTTATACACTTGAAATACTCCACCAATTAGATATGAAGTGATTGGGTTTTCTCTTTCACTGTCAGTGGAGTAGTCTGCCACAAGCCTGACTTGCCTGCCTCTCACACAAATCTCCACATCGTGATTTATGTTCCTGAACAAATTAGACTTAATTTAAGAGCAAATCATCAGCAACAGGTATAATAATCTTGGCAGAACATTTATTTTAATTAATTGCTCTCTGCCAAACAGACGGGTGCTGGTGCCATT
>NW_011492910.1:13936-14872 GCF_000754665.1 Bison bison bison | reverse complement strand
CCCTCTTGCAACACCTACCGTCTTACTTGGGTTTCTCTTACCTTGGGCGTGGGGTATATCTTCATGGCTCCTCCAGCAAAGTGCAGCCATTGCTCCTTACCTTGGACGAAGGGTGCCTGAGCTGGGAGACAGAGAGAGAAAGGGAGAGAGAGAGAGGGCTGAACTGTTACATGTCACAGTAGCTCAATTAAAACAACAAACCATTAGCTCAATTAAAACAACAAAACCAAAAATAGAAAAAAAAAAGTGATTAATCACTTACTGTGGTAGTAGAAGACATTAAAACCAGGAAAAGTGCCATTTTCTTCTGTTCCCCCATGGAACAGTTCACAAGTGGGTGATCAGGTGTATCAGCGCAGGTATGGGCTACTTCTCAGTGTTGAGAGAGCACCAGATAAAAGGCCCCAATATTTTTATGGACTAAGGGGTTGCAGGTAGGTCAGGAAGAGGGCTCAGAGTGGACTAGTACTGAGTCAGAGTAGATAAAAGTGATTTCAGAATTTCCTCCCTCTTCTTCCATAAGGAGGTATTGGCAGAGGTGCTTGAAGAGGACCTCGAAGGAAGTTCTCAGGTGAAGAGACATAGGAATCAAGGCACGAAGGCTAGGAATGTAAATATGTGAAGGGCATGACTAGCTAGGAGAGCCTGAGACCTTAACTGTAACTCTCTTCAGAGACTGTGATGCACTGAGCCGTGGCTGTGCAGGCGCAGGAGGGCCTACAGGAGCTATCCCATGTTGAAGGTCAGGAAGGGAGGTTTGTTGTTTTAATGGGCTAATGGTTTGTTGTTTTAATGAGCTACTGTGACATGTAACAGTTCAGCCCTCTCTCTCTCTCCCTTTCTCTCTCTGTCTCCCAGCTCAGGCACCCTTCGTCCAAGGTAAGGAGCAATGGCTGCACTTTGCTGGAGGAGCCATGAAGATACTACCCCACGCCC
>NW_011492910.1:12959-13836 GCF_000754665.1 Bison bison bison | reverse complement strand
TAGGATACTGAAAGAGAAACTCCCCAGGTCAGTAGGTGCCCAATATGCTACTGGAGATCAGTGGAAAAATAACTCCAGAAAAAATGAAGGGATGGAGCCAAAGCAAAAAGAATACCCAGCTGTGGATGTGACTGGTGATAGAAGCAAGGTCTGATGCTGTAAAGAGCAATATTGCATAGGAACCTGGAATGTCAGGTCCATGAATCAAGGCAAATTGGAAGTGGTCAAACAAGAGATGGCAAGAGTGAATGTCAACATTCTAGGAAACAGCGAACTGAAATGGACTGGAATGGGTGAATTTAACTCAGATGACCATTACATCTACTACTGTGGGCAGGAATCCCTCAGAAGAAATGGAGTAGCCATGATGGTCAACAAAGGAGTCCAAAATGCAGTACTTGGATGCAATCTCAAAAATGGCAGAATGATCTCTGTTCATTTCCAAGGCAAACCATTCAATATCACAGTAATCCAAGTCTATGCCCCAACCAGTAACACTGAAGAAGCTGACGTTGAACGGTTCTATGAAGACCTACAAGACCTTTTAGAACTAAAACCTAAAATAGATGTCCTTTTCATTATAGGGGACTAGAATGCAAAAGTAGGAAGTCAAGAAACACCTGGAGTAACAGGCAAATTTGTCCTTGGAATATGGAATGAAGCAGGGCAAAGACTACTGGAGTTTTGCCAAGAAAATGCACTGGTCATAACAAACACCCTCTTCCAATAACACAAGAGAAGACTCTATACATGGACATCACTAAATGGTCAACACCAAAGTAAGATTGATTATATTCTTTGCAGCCAAAGATGGAGAAGCTCTATACAGTCAGCAAAAACAAGACCAGGAGCTGACTGTGGCTCAGACCATGAATTC
>NW_011492910.1:6657-10377 GCF_000754665.1 Bison bison bison | reverse complement strand
TTTTGGGATTTTTTTTTTTTTTTTTTGTCATCGAATTGTAGGAGCTCTTTATAAATTCTGAATATTAATCTTGTCATGTATTCTAACATCATTTGTTGAAGAAACTTTTCTTTCCCCATTTCATGGCCTCAACACCCTTTGTCAAAAATCATTTGACCATTTATGTGAGGGTTCGTTTCTGAGTTTCCATACTATTCCATCTGTCTTATTCCACTATGGTTTTGTAGTAAGTTTTGAAATCAGGAAGTGTGAAACCTTCATTTTTATCCTCTTTTCCAAGCTCATTTTGACTATTTTGGGTCCATTGAGATTCCATATGAACTTTAGGATGAATTTTTATATATTTGAAAAAAATCATTGGTATTTTAATAGAGATTGCATTGAATCAGTATATCACTTTGTGTACTATTGACATTTTATCAGTGTCTTCAAATCTGTAAAAATGAGATTTCTTTCCATTTATTTGTGTGTTCTTTAATTTTTTTCAACAATGTTTTATAGTTTCCAGTGTACAAGTCTTTTTTCTCCTGGTTACATTTATTCCTAAGTATCTCAACTTTTGATGCTTTTTAAATTTCCTCTTCAGATTATTCATTATTAGTGCATGTGAATACAACTGATTTTTTTTGTGTGTTTTGATTTTGTATTATACAGTTTACCAAATTTATTATTTTTTACAGTTTTTATTTTTTTTTGTCTGTGTGTGTGTGTGTATGTGTATGTGTGTGAAATCTTTAGGCTTTTCAACATTGTCATTATCTGAGTTTCATATAAAGGTAATGCTGGCCTCAGTTGAAAGACTTCGGAAGTGTTTTTTCTTCTTCAATTTGTTGGAAGAGTTCAAGAAAGATTGTTGTTCATTCTTTAAATGTTTGGTAGATTTTACCTTTGAAACAATCTGATCCAAGGCTTTTGTTCTTTGATGGTTTTTAATTACTGAGTCAGTCTCCTTATTAATTTAGGTCTATTCAAAATTTCTATTTTTTTGCAATTCAGTCTTGATATGTCATATGTTTCTAAGAATTTGTCCATATCTAAGTTATCTAATTGGTTGGTGGGACATTGTTCAAAGTGATGCTTTAAGTATATTTTCGTTTCTATAAAATTGTAAATCAACTTTCTGATTTTAATACTTTATCATCTCTTTTTTCCTTAGGCAATTTAGCTAAAAGTTTACTAATTTTGTTGAACTTTTCAATAATCCAACTTTTTGTTTCATAGATTTTCTATATTGTTTTGTCATCTCTTCTATATTTTATGTTTGTTGTTTCCTTCCTTATGTAAGCTTTGGCTGGTTTGTTTACAAAATCTTATTCCTTAAGATATAAACTTAGGATGTTGACCTATGATTTTCATTTTTTTTAAATATAAGCATTAACAAATATAAATTCCCCTTGTAGCACTGCTTTTACTGTATCTCATAAGTTTTGATGGACTGTGTTTTTGTTTTCATTTATCTTATTTTCTGATTTCCTTTGTGATTTCTAACAATTCTTTCCTTAGACTTGGACGATTTTGGACCATTATTTCTTCAGATGGTCTCGCTGTCACTTTCTTTTTTCTTTTTCTTATTTTTTCCCATAAAGCACACATTTGTCTCCTGATTATACCCAATACATCCATCGGGCTCTGTTCACTTCATTTAGTTTCTTTGCTCTATTCAGACTAAAATTTCAAATGTCCTGTATTCAAGTTTGCTGATTATTTTTTCTGTCTCTTCAAGTCTCTTGTTGAAATGCTCTAGTGAATTTTTCAACTGTGTTTTCATTTCTCATCCCTATAATTTGGTTCCTTCTTAGAATTTCAATCTTTTTGTTGATAGCTTATCTTGTTCATATGTAGCTTTTCTAATTTTCTTTATTTCTTTTTCCATGCTTTCCTTTAGGTCTCTGAGAATATTCAAAACAGTTGTTTCAAAGCTTTTGTTTAATAATTCTAATGCTTGTGTTTCTTCAGAGATTGTTTCTGCTACTTTTTTTTCCCCCCAATGGGCATTGTGTTCATTTCTTTTTATGCCTTGTGATTTTGTTGTTGTGATTAAAAACTGGGCTCTTCAAAAAGAGTCATTTCTCTTTGCCTTCACAGATTGGCTATTTGCTAAGGAAGTCCTTTAGTAATTAGTTGGATATTGGTTACAAGCCTTGGTATATTAGTCCAATATTAAAGCTTAAAGTGCATTCAAGTCTTTTTTGTACCATGCTTCTTCTTCAGGCCTGTGTGTAGCTTTTTTATTTCCCCTGAATACACAGATTATTTTTAAATATCTTAAATTTCTGAAGAGGTTCACCTCAGCTTCTCCTCAAGGCCTTTGATAGTATATTGTTCTCTGTTTTATAATCTTTTGGCCCTAGCATCTGCAACTCTGCAGTTTCCCTACTGCTTTTTTTTCTTAATGGACACCCCACACATCCCAATCTTGGTTCACTGACCAGGGGAAGCTGTGCCCTCTGCAGTGGAAATGCAGAGTCTTAACCACTGGACCACCAGGGAAGTCGTTTCTCTACTGCTTTTATGAGCAAAGCTCATTGTTTTCTATTACTTTTCAGCCTGAGATATGAGATTATGTTTCTTCTTTGCCCTGAGTTAAGCAAAACAGAGACAAGTCCTTCAGGCAGCCCCCAGACATGTTAGATCATTGGAAAAAATGTCTGATCTACTCTGTCTGGTTTAAGGTAGGGAATTGAGAACTGAGTTGGAGTCTTTGCCAAACTAACATCAGGTAAGGGACAAAATAAAGAAAAGAAAAAAGACCATGAATTTGCCTATTGCTTTGATTGTTGCTTTTCTTGATTGGGCATTTGCTTGGGTGCTGATAAATTTTGCTACCCAAAGTTCCTACAGAGCTATTTTTAAAAGTTTTTATTTTTCTTTTTTTAATGTTTTTTAATGTATCAATGGGAGAACAAGAGCTTGGAGCTTCATAGTCTGCTATTTTGCTAGAATAACTTTTTATTGAGTATTTTAAGAAATCTTAATTCTGCCATCAATACATTTACCCTATCTTTCTGATTTGTCATCTGTAAATGATATTATTTATATTAAACAGGACTAAACCAAGTGCAAAAGCTTATGGAAGACATTTGGAAAGCTTTTCCAATTTTGTCAATGATCCATTCAATAATATACATTTAAGACCAGTTATATACTGAGTCAGAAACCCCCCCAATCCTGTTATCCTGGTCACACTATTTCAACTTGTCTAATTTTTTGATTCAGTTTTAAAAATTGTTCTGACATAAGAAGAAAGCTAAAGGCAAAGGAGAAAAGGAAAGATACACCCATCTGAATGCAGAGTTGCAAAGAATAGCAAAGACAGATAAGAAAACCTCCCTCGATCGTGAAGGACAGGGAAGCCTGGCGTGTTGCAGTCCATGGGGTCACAAAAAGTTGGACACAACTGAGCAACTGACCAACAAATCCATACACTAGTTAGATTTTAGATTAAGGAATGGACTCTACTTGTAAAAAAGAAAGGATTTTACATGTAAAATAAAGAGAATGCAAATTCAAAAAAAAAAAAAGAAAGAAAGAAAATCTCCCTCAATAATCAATGCAAAGAAAGAGGAAAACAATAGAATGAGAAAGACTAGATACCTCTTCTAAAAATTAGAGGAACCAAGGGAACATTTCATGCAAAAATGGGCACAATAAAGTACAGAAATGGGATGGACCTAAGAGAAGCAGAAGATATTAAGAAGAGGTGGCAAGAATACACAGAAG
>NW_011492910.1:4764-5829 GCF_000754665.1 Bison bison bison | reverse complement strand
TGACTGAAGCCATAAAATTAAAAGATACTTGCTCCTTGGAAGAAAAGCTATGTCCAATCTAGATAGCATATTAAAAAGCAGAGACATTACTCTGCCAACAAAGGTTCGTCTAGTCAAAGCTATGGTTTTTCCAGTAGTCATGTATGGATGTAACAGTCTGACCATAAAGAAAGGTGAGTGCCAAATAATTGATGCTTTTGAATGGTGATGTTGGAGAAGACTCTTGAGAGTCCCTTGGATTGCAAGGAGATCCTACCCGTCAATCCTAAAGGAAATCAGTATTGAATATTCATTCAAAGGACTGATGCTGAAGCTGAAGCTCCAATCCTTTGGTTCACCTGATACGAAGAACTGACTCTTTGGAAAATACTCTGACTCTGACAAAGATTGAAGACAGGAGGAGAAGGGGAAGACAGAGGATGAGCTGGTTGGATGGCATCACTGATTCAGTGGACATGAGTTTGAGCAAGCTGCAGGAGTTGATGATGGACAGTGAGGCCTGGCGTGCTGCAGTCCATGAGGTTGCAAAGAGTCAGACAGGACTGAGCGACTGAACTGAACTAATTTTGTAACTCAATTAAAAATAGAGGTAATTTGTTTTTCTTGACTCTCAGAACTTTTTCTTGCCTCCTAGTGATCACCAGTTCCTTTGACATATTCTCTTAAACTATGCATCTGATAATCTTTTTTATTTTGACATCAATTTCAACTCAAATACCTCCCCAAACCTGCTCTTCTTCAAGTTTTATCTCATGAGTGGCAACTTCATGTTTCCAGCTGTTTATTCCAATAATTACAATCGTTTTTCACTCCTTTATTTCTCTAACAGCTACTTTCAGTCCATCATCATCTCCTTTTATAGCTGTTCCAAACAATAGGTCAAAAATGGTCAGATTTTTGAAAGGTTTCAGTCATTTCTATTTTACCTCTAGGTTCTTCTAGGTAAAATCAAACAAAAATACAGTATTCCTTGCAGTTTTCACAAAGTTCTTTAAAAGATGAATATTTATTTGGTCTTTATAAGACCTGTGATTTTTTCTCCCCCCCCCCCCCCCTTTTTTTTTG
>NW_011492910.1:3367-4136 GCF_000754665.1 Bison bison bison | reverse complement strand
TGCCAGGCTTCTCTAAGCAAGAATACTGGAGTGGATTATCATGACCTACTCCAGGGGATCTTCCTGACCCAAGGATCAAACCCATGTCTCTTATGTCTCCTGCATTAGCAAGTGGATTCTTTACAACTAGAACCACCTGGAAAGCCCTTGAAATAATCTATCTGGGTTCAAATACTCAAAAAAAGCTAGTTAATAGTGTAATTTTCATTTTATAGACAAGAGAGGTAAATGCTTAGCAAACAGGTTAAATTAATTTTCAAAGTCTTATTGACAGTGGTAGATCCTGATCTTAGCCCTATGGCTTTTTGAATTGGAGCTCATGCTTTGAAACTGGTATTTGACTTTTCAAACATATGACAAAATTTCATATTTCCATATCTTTATTGATGTTGTTTATCCTGCCTGGAATATTCTTAACCAGTTTTTTTTTTTAATTATTCACTCTCTCTTTTTTTATTCATGTATCTTATTTCATTAAAAAAAAACTGCATATGCTTAAGGAGTACAACATGATTTTTATGTACATAGTGAATTAATTACTACAGTAAAGCTAATTAATGTCTCTTTTTACACATTTGCAAATATTTTGTGTATTAAGAGTGCCTGAAATCTCTCTTGGCAAATTTCCAATATACAATATAGTATGAATAAACATAGTTTAAAAAAATAAGAATAAATCTAATCAAGGAAAACTCTTTGATTATATCAAGGAAAACTAATCTCTACACTGAAAACTATAAAGCATTGTTGAAAGAAATTAAATCTGATA
>NW_011492910.1:2878-3267 GCF_000754665.1 Bison bison bison | reverse complement strand
CAGTGCAGGAGACACAGAAATGCAGATTTGTTTCCTGGGTCAGAAAGATCCCTTGGAGGACGAAATGGCAGCCCATTCCAGTATTCTTGCCCATAAAATCCCATGGACAGAGAAGACATTTCAAAGTGTTGCAAAAAATCAGACACGACTGAGCACAGCACAGCGATGGAATGTTGTAGCCCTGAGATTGTTGTGACTCTGCAAGATGATAAGCAACAGTTGTGAATACAAGTACATGTGAGAAATTCAAGTATTTCTTCCTGGAAGTGGAAATGTAGTGTGATGGTTGCTACTTCCTTGCTAAGACATGTTGTGACAATAGGATAAATGATCACATGGGTTAATGTAATAGTAAACTTTGAACAGTTATAGCAGAAGCTTTAGCTTTG
>NW_011492910.1:2274-2778 GCF_000754665.1 Bison bison bison | reverse complement strand
CTGATACAAAAAAAAGGAAAGATAGTCCATAATCACTGATTGAAATAACTAATGTTAAAATGACCATATTCTTGAAAGCAATATAAAGATGTAGTGCAATCTCTATTGAAATTTTAAAGGCATTTTTCACAGAAATATAATCAGATCAGATCAGATCAGTTGCTCAGTCGTGTCCGACTCTTTGTAACACCATGAATCACAGCATGCCAGGCCTCCGTGTCCATCACCAACTCCTGTGGTTCACTCAGACGCATGTCCATTGAGTCAGTGATGCGATCCAGCCATCTCATCCTCTGTCATCCCCTTCTCCTCTTGCCCCCAATCCCTCCCAGTATCAGAGTCTTTTCCAATGAGTCAACACTTTGCATGAGGTGGTCAAAGTACTGGAGTTTCAGCTTTAGCATCATTCCTTCCAAAGAAATCCCAGGGCTGATCTCCTTCAGAATGGACTGGTTGGATCTCCTTGTGGTCCAAGAGACTCTCAAGAGTCTTCTCCAACACCAC
>NW_011492910.1:0-1199 GCF_000754665.1 Bison bison bison | reverse complement strand
AGGCTTTGGCATAGTCAATAAAGCAGAAATAGATGTTTTTTTGGAACTCTCTTGCTTTTTCGGAAATATAATAAACAATTCTAAAATACATATATAACTGCAAAAGACCCTAAACAGCCAGAACAATCTTGAGAAAGAAGAACAAGCTAGGAGGCAACACACTTCCTGCTTTCAAATTATGTTACAAAGCATGAGTAATCAAAATCGTTTGGTACTGGCATTAAAACAGACACATAGAAAATGGAACAGGATCAAAAGGCAAAAAGTAGAGCAGAGCATATACAGTAAACTAATTTTTTGATAAGAACACCAAAAATAAATAGTGGGGAAATGCTAGTCTCTTCCAAAAATGATGTTATGCTTCCTTTACATTCTCTCACTCCAGCTATCACCCTGTGTAACTTTAGGATAACCACAATTTTGGATTCTATTACCCAAGATTATTTTTGCATATTTAAAAATGTACAAATGGCATTATATTTTGTGTTTTCTTTTATGTCTGGATTTTTTTGGTTCAATTTTATGTTTTTGAGATTTGTCCTCAATCTACCATTGTGTGTAGCGGTATACATTATTTTTCATAATTGTATAGTAATCCATGGTATAAATACATTCTCAGTTCCTTTTCCTGCTCTACTGTTAATGGATACTTGATTTTTAAAAAATAACTTTCAATGATAAATAGTGCTTGTATGGCCATTCTTTTATATGTCTTTGTGTACATGCATTTGCTACCATAGTATTTTCTTAAACAATATGTTTTTTTAGTATTTATTACAGAATTATAGCACTACATTATATGTATCATTTTGCCCTACAGGTTTTTCAAGCTCATAGCCTCATATTTGATTATAGGTAAATGTCAATTACTGTTTTTATAATGAAGTAATGAATAATCAGTTTCCTGATAGTGTTTAAGAATTTGCCATAATAAAGTCCAGGAAAAGGTATTTTTTAAATAACACCATTCTATGAACGTGCAAACTGCTTATAATAAAGGAAGTTCTTGACAAGAGCAACTATCAGCAGCTATGAAAGTGAGCGTGAAAGTCACTCAGTTGTGTCTGACTCTTTGCGACCCCATGGACTATACAGTCCATGGAATTCTCCAGGCCAAAATACTGGAGTAGGTAGCCTTTCCCTTCTACAGGGGATCTTCCTAACCCAGGGATCAAACCCAGGTCTCCCACATTGCAGGT
>NW_011492909.1:16702-17293 GCF_000754665.1 Bison bison bison | reverse complement strand
TCATAAGGGATTGGAATGCAAAAGTAGGAAGCCAAGAGATACCTGGAGTAACAGGCAAATTGGCCTTGGAGTACAAAATGAAGCAGGGCAAATATTAACAGTTTTGCCAAGAGAATGCACTGGTCATAGCAAACACCCTCTACCAACAACACAAGAGATGACTCTACACATGGACATCACTAGATGGTTAATACCAAAATCAGATTGATTATATTCTTTGCAGCCAAAGATGGAGAAACTCTATACAGTCAACAAAAACAAGACCAGGAGCTGACTGTGGCTCATATCATAAACTCCTTATTGCCAAAATCCGACTTAAATTGACGAAAGTAGGGAAAATCATTAGACCATTCAGGTATGACCTAAATCAAATCCTATATGATTATACAGTGGAAGTGAGAAATAGGTTCAAGGGATTCGAGCTGATAGAGTGCTTGAAGAACTGTGAATGGAAGTTCACAACATTGTACAGGAGGCAATGACCAAAACTATCCCAAAGGAAAAAAACGCAACAAAGCCAAATGGTTGTCTGAGGAAGCCTTACAAATAGCTGAGAAAAGAAGAGAAGCCAAGGCAAAGGAGAAAGAGAAA
>NW_011492909.1:12863-13778 GCF_000754665.1 Bison bison bison | reverse complement strand
TGCTGCTAAGTCACTTCAGTCATGTCCAACTCTGTGTGACCCCATAGACAGCAGCCCACCAGGCTCCTCCGTCCCTGGGATTCTCCAGGTAAGAATACTTGGGTGGGTTGCCATTTCCTTATTGGAAAAGACCCTAATGCTGGGAAAGATTGAAGGCAAAAAGAGAAGGGGGCAGGAGTGGATAAGATGGTTAGATAGCGTCACTGACTCAATGAACATGAGTTTGAGCAAACTCCGGGAGATAGCGAAGGACAAGGAAGCCTGGCGTGCTGCAGTCCATGGGGTCGCAGAGTCAGACATGACTTAGTGACTAAATAACAACAATAAACATTTAGCAGCTTAGCGTAGTATCTAAGAGATAATAACTAATAGGTGGTATTCGTTTTTACCTAAATAGTAGTTATTATTCCAGGTAAAGTATTTGTGCTTTTAAAAAAAAAATAGGGGCCAAAAATTTCCTTCCCTGGTCTTAGCTTGGCTCCCATGCACGAATAATTTCCTTACCTGCTTGTGCTTCTGAGTTGCCCTCATTTCTCTCTGGAACATCCTCCACTCTCTCCCAAGTTCTTGAGGCATATGTATAATCATTACCTTGAAATCTTTATTAAACATATAGCTTCTCTTCCCTTCTCTTAGTTCTTTTTCTGGGCTTTTATCTCAGTCCTTCATTTGGAACGTATTCCTTGTCACTTCATTTTGCCTTATATGCTGTTTTTGTTTCTAGGTATTCAGAGGTTTATGATTCCTAACCTTGAAGAAGTACATTTTTCTAGAGGATATCATATGTATCTCCACAGTGTACTTCTATTTAGTCACCAGAGCTATACGCTTTAGCTGTGCACCCTATGTGGCTGCATGGATCCTCCTCTTGTAGCGGTCTGTGTACTGTAAGTGGTCTGGTATGTGTTCCAGGCC
>NW_011492909.1:9634-12763 GCF_000754665.1 Bison bison bison | reverse complement strand
AAACAACTTTTAACACTGTAAGACTCTCAGAAACTTGGACCACAGTTTCCCAAGGGAGCAAACAATCCTTTTTACCATCATATGTTCATTAAACAAATATTTTATAGGTTAAAAAAATTGGGAAAGATGGTTGTTTTGGGGAAAAAATAGATCATCCATTAGCTATCTACTTTTAAAAAGTGTATGTGTGTTTCTGTGTGTTGAGTGGGGGAGAGGTTAATGGAAAAAGATAATACCAATACCAAAACCAGAAAATTCAGACAAAATAGAAAAATGCAGATATATCCTATCTTGGAATATTAATATAAACCCCTTAATTATTAGCAAATAGAATCCATCTTCACATGTATTAATACAGTACATGTAATACATATAACCAGTTATAATACATATAATCAGTGATGTTTTTCCCTAGAAAGGAAAGAACTACTCAAGATTAAGTATTAATATTATTTGATGTATTAATAAACCAAAAGAAAAAATGATTCAGCATGCGATTATCTTAATAAATGCCAAAACAGATAAATGATAAAATTTTTCTATAGCTGATTTGATACTTAATAAAATATGAAACAGATGGATATTTTCTTAACTGTATCATACAAAAGGTTGTTAATTTTGAAACAACAGAAGATTTTCATTAAAATCAGAAACAAAGCAATGAAAACTATTATTGACTATTATTTAACATTGTTCTAGAAGTATTAGCCATTGCATTTAGAGAGAGAAAAAATAAAATATATAAAATAGGAAAGACGGAAAACACTGTAATACATAAAATGACTACATATCATTACAAACTCAGAAATGATAAATTATTAGAAGATAATTTATAAGGTAATTGGTTAGCATTGTTAATAAAAATTCAGTAACATTTATAATTATAATATATTAATATAAATTTAATGTATAAACTTCATATTTATAAAAGTAGTAGTAAAGGTTAAATTCCTTGACCTGGTTAATAAGATATGTACAAGGCCGATATGAGAAAAAAAGTTATAAAACTCTACTGATAACTGTAAAAGACAACTTTGGTAAATGAAAAAGACATACATATTCTTGTATAGGGGGCTTCCCAGCTGGCACTAGTGGTAAAGAACCCGTCTGCCAATGCAGGAGACATGGGTTCAATCCCTGGATCGGGAAGATCCGCTGGAGAAGGAAATGGCAACCCACTCCAGTATTCTTGCCTGGAGAATCACATGGGCGGAGGAGCCAGGTGGGCTACAGTCCACGGGGTAGCAAAGAGTCAGACACGACTAAGCGACTTCACTTTCACTTTCTTTCACTTTACATACTAATATGTGATATCTAGAGAGCAAAACATATGTCTTTTTAATTGACTAGAAACAGGTTTATAAAAAAGAAATGGAAACACTAACTGGCAATATTCCTCTCTGATATCATAATTCTTTTATGTATCTCAACTCTTGACGCTGAGGGGAAATCTTGATTTGGTGCCTCTCAAAGTTTGCATCTTTTGGAATATTCTCATCCACAGTACCCTAGTTTCCCCAGGGACTTGGACAGTTCCCAAGCAACTTCAACATGAGTTCTAGCCGGATATCTAACAGCCCTGTGACCCTTACCTCAGTTTCCACCTGTGCACATTGAAAGAGTTAAACTAGATGATCTCTAAGGTGCCTTAGAGTCAAAAAATCTGTGATTCTAGTGTTTTAAATGCAAAGAATTATTTCCTTTACTTATTTCCCTTCCATTAGAGAGTCTTCTTTAGTGCATCAGTTAGAGTGACCAAGATTCTAGACATATACTCTTTTGTCCATTTCCAGGTGGCAACATTCAAACAGCTGCAACTAACTGCACTGTTTTAGGACCTCTTCCTGGTTTCTGATTCCCCTTCATCTGGAATGCATGGGCTCAGGCTTTGAGTCTCTTTTCTATCCATCTTGACCCCTGGAGTGATCTCATTTGCTCTCATATCTTAAATGCCATCTTGAACGATGACTCAATAATATGACTCCCAAGACCAGATCTCACCCCTCTACTCATATATAATCAATTGCCTACTAGACACCTCTTCTTGAAGGTCTAATAGGTGCCTTTGTTATGATGTGATTTGTGTTATGATTCCTATTCATCTGTGTGAAACTCATATTATTTAAATGACCCTAAGTAGTTCAGAATAGTTACAGTGGCCATTGTGAACTTCCACAGTAGTTTTGAACCATTCACTGTAGAACCCTGAGTGTCTTAAAGTGATAAACAAGGAGTACTACTTTAGATAAGAACTTTGTTGGACAATGCCCTGGAATAGAAGGAGAAATTGGTAAAAGCCAAGACCCTCTCCCCTGAGAAATATTTGCAAATGCTGAGATTGACAAGAGGTTAATATCCAAAATATACAAACAGCTCATACAATTTAATACCAAAAAAACAAACACCTCAGTCAAAACATGGGAAGATCTAGGTAGACATTTCTCCAAAGAATATTAATGACCAACAGGCACATGAAAAGATACTCAGCATCACTAATTATTAGAGAAATGTAAATGAGTTATCATCTGGTGGAATGGCCATCATCAGAAAGTCTATAAATACCATTAATAAATGCTAGAGAGGGCGTGGAGAAAAGGGAACCCTTCTACACTGTTGGTGGGAGTGTAAATTAGTGCAGTCACCATGGAGAATAGTGTGGAGGTTCCTTAAAAAGCTAAAAATAAAACTACCATTTAACACAGCAATCCCACTCCTGGGTATATATCCAGAGAAAACCACAATTTGAAAAGATACATGCATCCCAATGTTCATTGCAGCATTATTTACAATAGCCATCACATGGAAGCTACCTACATGTCCATGAACAGAGGAATGGAAAAAGAAGATGTGGTACATATATACAAGGCAGTACTACTCAGTCATAAAAAAAGAAGGAAATTCTAACATTCACAACAACATGGATGGACTTGCTTAGTGAGCTAAGTCAGACAAAGACAAATGCTCTATGATATCACTTGTATGTGGAATGTAAAAAAGAAAACTAGTGAATATAACAATACAGAAAGAGACTCACAGATACAGAGAAAAAACTTATGCTTACAGAATGAGAAAGGGAAGAGAGATAAATTAGGAGTATGGGATTAAGAGACACAAACTACTATACACAAC
>NW_011492909.1:8665-9534 GCF_000754665.1 Bison bison bison | reverse complement strand
CTGGAGCCTACCAGGCTCCTCCATCCATGGGATTTTCCAGGCAAGAGTACTGGAGTGGGGTGCCATTGCCTTCTCCATATTGTGTGCTAATTAGGTGCAATAAACTGAGAGATACGTGAATTGAATATTGGCTATGTTTGGTAGATCTCCAATCCTGTGGTTCTTACCTGGCCTCGCTGCTGGGCCTTCCAACAAACAACCTCACTCTTAACAGGTCCAAAATGAACTTCCTTATTTTTACAGTACAACTAGCACCTCCATCAGTCTTTCTGTCTTAGTAAACAGCAACTCA
Organism: Bison bison bison; assembly: GCF_000754665.1. NCBI lineage: Eukaryota > Metazoa > Chordata > Mammalia > Artiodactyla > Bovidae > Bison > Bison bison. Next base: position 9,242 of record NW_011492909.1, on the reverse strand, counting down.
GTACTTAACAGCAGCTCAGGCTAAAATCTTGGAGTCCTTGCCTTCTCTTTCTCTCACACCCCCCATACAATCTGATAGCAAATCCTGCAGTTCCTACCTACAAAATATCTACAGAATGCCATCACTTCTCACTGCTATCCACTGCTACCACCTTGGTCCAAGCTATCATCATATCTCACCTAGATTACTCCAGTAGCTTCCTAATTCCTCTTCTTCTGCTACTGCTCTGTAGTCAGTTCTCAAGACAGCAAACAGTGATTCTGTTAAAATGTAAGATTATAACCAGCTTTAGAATTTATTCCTCATCTAAAGGGCAAAGCACTCCTGAACAATATCCTTCTCCTTCTCCATTATCTTATTTCCTACCCTTCTTTATCACTTCATTCCATACAAAGGATTTCTTTATTTATCCTCAAGCACATCTAAGCTTCTTCCTGCCTCAGGGCCTTTGCATTTGTTATTCTCTTTGCCTGGAAAGCTTTTTGTCAAGTTTCCACGTAGTTTATCGCCTCCCTCACATCCTTCTTGTCTTTGTTATAGCACTTTTTAACTCTCCTAGACACCATGTATTTTACTT
>NW_011492909.1:4877-5787 GCF_000754665.1 Bison bison bison | reverse complement strand
CATCTACAGTCCATGGGGTCACAAAGAGGTGACTGAGCAACTAAGCACAGCCCAGCAAACAAAGTACAAGGACACAATATGATTACTAAATGTTTCAGTGTCAGATGCTTTATTGCTGTATAACAAACAACTCTAAAACATCAGAGCTTAAAACAACATCCATGTGTTATTTCTTGTGTGGACTGATCGATGGTTCTACTTCACGTGGTATTGGCTGGGCCTCTGGAATGGCTGGAGATTCCAAAATTACCTTCTTTACAAGGCTGGCAATTCGTGCTCGCTCCTGGCTGGGAGTTCAGGTGAGGTTGTTGGTTGAGGGCCTTGGTTTTCCTTCATGTCAGCCTCTCTATGAGCCTTTGTGGGCTTTCTCACAGATGATGGCTGGGTTCCAAGAAGTATTCGATACAAGAAGACAGAAACTGAAGATCACTCAAGATGCAACCATCACGCCCACCATATTCTATTGGTCAAGACAGGTTACCAGGCTAGTCAAAATTCACCTGTCAATAGGAGGAATGGAAAGACCACACTGCAAAAGGGCATGTGGGATGGGAGAAAACGTAACAGCAAGCTTTGGAAACATCTACCACAGTCAAGAAAATGTGTTTTTTACTTTCCCCTTTGCCTCATATTGAAAAGCAAGACATTACTTTGCCAACAAAGGTCCATCTAGTCAAGGCTATGGTTTTTCCAGTGGTCATGTATGGGTGTGAGTTGGACTGTGAAGAAAGCTGAGCACCGAACAATTGATGCTTTTGAACTGTGGTGTTGGAGAAGACTCTTGAGAGTCCCTTGGACTGCAAGGAGATCCAACCAGTCCATTCTGAAGGAGATCAGCCCTGGGATTTCTTTGGAAGGAATGGTGCTAAGGCTGAAACTCCAGTACTTTGGCCACCTCATGTGAAGAGTT
>NW_011492909.1:4234-4777 GCF_000754665.1 Bison bison bison | reverse complement strand
TTGCCTTTTCATACTGTTCATGGGGTTCTCAAGGCAAGAATACTGAAGTGGTTTGCCATTCCCTTCTCCAGTGGACCACATTCTGTCAGACCTCTCCACCATGAGCCTCCCGTCTTTGGTGGCCCCACATGGCATGGCTTAGTTTCATTGAATTAGACAAGGCTGTGGTCCATGTGATCAGATTGGCTAGTTTTCTCTGATTATGGTTTCAGTGTGTCTGACCTCTGATGCCCTCTCCCAACACCTACCATCTTACATGGGTTTCTCTTACCTTGGGCATGGGGTATCTCTTCATGACTGCTCCAGCAAAGCACAGCCACTGCTCCTTACCTTGGATGAGGGGTATCTCCTCACAGCCACAACTCCTGACCTTGAAAGTGGAGTAGCTCCTCTCAGCCCTCCTCACCCGTGCAACCGCCACTCCTTGGACGTGGGGTTGCTCCTGTCAGCCGCCCTCCCTAACCTCAGGTATGTGGTAGCTCCTCTCAGCTGCCGCCCCTGACCTCGGACGTGGGGTAGCTCCTCTTGGCCACTCCTGTGCCT
>NW_011492909.1:0-879 GCF_000754665.1 Bison bison bison | reverse complement strand
GGGACGACAGAGGATGAGATGGCTGGATGACATCACCGACTCGATGGACATGAGTTTGAGTGAACTCTGAGAGTTGGTGATGGACAGGGAGGCCTGTTGTGCTGTGATTCATGGGGTCAAAAAGAGTCGGACACGACTGAGTGACTGAACTGAACTGAAGGGAAGTAAGTATTCATAGGTCTAGCTGGATAGTTGGGAGTGAGGAGCAGCACCTAGGATTATATAGGTTGCTGAATATCAAGCTGGCTAACAAAGTTTGTAAAGTCTACAACGAAGCTGTAATTAAACGTAATATGCTTGAGGAAGGGACTTCCCTGGTGGCTCAGATGGTAAAGAATTTGCCTGCAATGCAGGAGACCTGGGTTCGGTCCCTGGGTTGGGAAGATCCCCTGGAGGAGAGCATGGCAACCCACTCCAGTATTCTTGCCTGGAGAATCCCTGTGGACAGAGGAGCCTGGTAAGCTACAGTTCATGGGGTCACAAAGAGTCAGACACAGCCAGGCAACTAAGCACAGCAAAGCCTGCTTGAAGAAGACAATGTGGTTTCTCTGGGAGAAACTCAGAACAGATTCAGCCGCCCAAGTTCTTTTATAGGATGAATGAGGATATGGTCGATTCATTCATGTGTGCCTACTATGGTAACTTACAGCTTTCCAGAAGCATTCTTAAAATGAGAAGTGACAAAACCAGAGACTACTTTATACTGAGCTATGTGGTGTTGGAGGCCCCTGCAGCCACTGTTCTAGGGAAGATGCAAAGGCTGGTATCAGAAGTTTGTTCAAGGTCTACATCCTCCAAGGAAGTGGGGAGCAAAGTCCCATGGGGCTGCAAAGAGAAAACTATTGGGGAGTAATGGAAGAGGTCTTCATTTGAGTATAG
>NW_011492908.1:15956-17328 GCF_000754665.1 Bison bison bison | reverse complement strand
GTGGGTTCCTTGACTCCCTCAAAAACCACTCTTTATAACATATAAGTAACTAAAGTAACTAAACATGGACACAAAAATCCAATATAAAACTATAAACTTCTAAATAACACATATTTGTTCAATAATAAGCACATGCTTTTTTTGTAGGAAAAGAAAATATTTCAATTTTTACAAGGAATGTGTTTTTCATTTTGAAATTTTATTTTTGTGAAATGTACAGTTTCAAAAGAACATACTTTAGCTGTTGTTTTGATACTGGGTTTCAATTTCACATACTGATTTGAAGTCTTTTGCAAACACTATTAATTTAAAATATCTAAAATAGTTACATGAAATCTTGTCAGTACCCATATATAATAAATTTATTTTTATGTAAATATCTTCTGTAGGGTTGTTTACTGATGGTAGTTGTAAAACAGGCCTCTTCAGTGAAACTATAAACTTTCACTTTATTCATGCTATAACTATGGAGACAATTTATGGACTTTTGCCTCATCAATAAATTAACACATCAATAGAAATAAATGAATGATATCATAAATTTCATTGAGCAAACTTGAATTACTATCATTACTAATCATCAAACATGGAATATTCATTAACATATTCTATTCAATGGATATTTCTTTATCAATTCCCTAATTCAGGAGCATATAGACTTTTTAAGACCTGTAACTCAAAATGCACTTTTAATTATTAACTAAATTTCTTGGTACTTAAGGGCAAAATAGAAACTAAAATGCGATTTACTTAAAAACAACATAATTATATATAGGTACTTATAAGACAGGTGTGTGCATGTGCCTGTGTTTGTGTGTGTGTGTGTGTGTGTGTGTGTGTGTGTGTTTATGAGAGAGCGAGAGAACGATGCAAAGGAATAGAATAAGAGGAAACTGCAAAGTTTCAATTTCTTATTCTTTGTAAAGTTTATATATGACATACAACAGTGCTACTCTCAAAAAAGAATACCTACCATAAAAACTTCTATACAATTCTATACAGTCAAAGTGGTATTAAAACAAGGTGACTGAGTACATGATCATTGGTAACAGAAATCTGCTTCAAATTCCTGGCTCTTCTGCCTCACATATGAGTGAGCTTTAGCAAGTTATATCACACTATAGGCCTTATATCTCTTTTGTAAAAAAGGGATGCAGATCTAAAAACATCCACATCTCAGGGCTGTTGTGTGGATTCCATGACATCTAGCCTATGACCTGGGATATGACCTGTGTTAATTGATGGCTGCTGAAAGATGGATTAAATAAAGGACAGAAATGGAAGGGACCTAATAGAGGCAAAAGATACTAAGAAGAGATGGTAAGAATACACAGAAGAACTGTACAAAAAAGATCTTCCCTACACAGATAAT
>NW_011492908.1:11242-13093 GCF_000754665.1 Bison bison bison | reverse complement strand
TTTTTTTTTTAACACACGTCATTGCTCTATACATTCACCACTTGCTATCTGGCAAGTCAAATCATCTCAAGGTATAATGTAAAAGTGAAATTTCTAGTCCTACATCTTAAGAAATCTAGAAACATGGCTTAACCAGGTGTATTTTAATTTCCTGAACCTGTCAAAGAAACATGTAACAAAATCATATTGTCTGGAAACTTGTTACGCTGATGTTTCTCATTTTCATTAAATACTAACCTAGCATTTCCTTTGTGCCAATTCCTGTACAATAACACAATAATAATTAACTCAATGAGTTTCTCATTATTAGAGAACAGACAGGTTCTGCTATGATCCCCATTTTACAGATGAGAGAACCAAGGGGCTAGGAAGATTACCTAACTTCACCAAAGTTAACAGAGCCAGGACTCAAATGCAGGCAGCCGAGCCCCAGAGTATATGCTGGAAGCCACTATCATGCTGTTTCTCATGAAAGCAACATTGCATTTGGAACTTAAAAAAAAAAGGTTTATGTCCAAAGTCATTATTTTAGATGTCTTTTTTAACATTTTATAATAGCATAGAATATAAACCTATTATTCTTCACTGTCAGATACAAAGGAATCTACATTTAAATATCTTACCAGTTATTTTTGCTATCGCAGAAAAAAACCTTGGTGAAAAATGACACAGGTTTAGATGACTTGAAGCTGAGACGGCAGGTGAGAGCAGCATTAATTCCAATGGAAGAGCCCACAATGACTCTGTCTTTTGGAAAATTCACAGAAAGAAGTTGAATCTCATTACCATCAAGAAGCTTTGCTGGGGATAAGTGGACACTTAAAGTTGAATCCCTGTTTAAAATTTAAAAAAAAATTAGCTGAAAGTATGTGCAAGTAATTGGGTTTAAATGTGCTTTCTTCTGTTTTTTGAATCATTAGAAAAATTAAAACAAATATTTACAATAACATGCCCAACTCCTAAATATGTTTTTATATCATCTCTCATTTTCTGGTCACAATATAAGTAAAATTGATAATATGGTAATCTGCATGAGATGATGAAAAACTCATTTTGTCCTCTCAGGATTAAAAAACAGGGTTTAAATACCTGATCAAGTACAATGTGTTTTTAGTCACAGCCATGATAAAAACAGTATTGTCTTAAATATGTCCTAACAAAAATTTACTAAAAATCATCCCTTTAAAAGCTAAAGCTTTATTGGATGTAGACTAAGGATTACTAACAAATACATATACACATACCTATTTTTAATCTGCATACAGTTAAGCACTGTACATATGACATGAATATTTTTCAATCATTACTATTAAAATATTCTATTAATACTTGATGTTCACATACTTCATTATATACTATATACTATACATTTCATTATATACTATATGTACTATATACTATCCTAAGACTATATACTAATCCCAATTATACTATACTAATATGTACTATACTATATATACTAATATACTATATAGTATACTATACACTATATTTCATTATTTACTATAATTCAGCCAGTTTAAAAGTGTTTGTGATTTTTAATAGCATAGTATATAGTACCCACTTCTTTTTTTAAGGTTTATTTATTTATTTATTTATAGCTATGTTTGGTCTTGGTTGCTGTGTGGGCTTTCTCTAGGTGTGAGGAGTGGGAGCCACTCTCTAGTTGAGGTGTGTGGGCTTCTCATTGTGGTGGTTTCTCTTGTTGCAGAGCATGTGCTCTGGGTGCACAGGCTTCAACAACTGCAGCCCGTGGGTTCTAGTGCACTGGCTCAGTAGTTTGTGGCACATGGGCTTAACTGCTCTGCGGCATGTGGGATCTTCCAGCACCAGGGATCAAACCAGCATCCT
>NW_011492908.1:10674-11142 GCF_000754665.1 Bison bison bison | reverse complement strand
CAAGGTCAGCAACATACAAAAAGACAGAAGTATCCCAGGATGGAGGCATAGAGTTCAGTTCTTGATAGAAGTCTAAAGCAATGTCATTAAAAGAAGCTGTTGTTGTTGTTGTTGTTGTTGTTTAAATGTCAAGAAAAGATGGATTGCTAGCATTAAAAGAGAAAAATAGTCTGAGAGGTATAATTTAGGTAATTTTATCCATCAACATATGTGAGAAAGGGACGTAGAAGCTGGAGCTCAGAACTCCATGAGCCAGGTCCTGGATCCGGCCACGCTTTTCCTTGGATGCAACATTTCAGTACATCTGTATCTCACCCTTCTAATTCTTAATGCAGGAATCAATCCTTTGACTATGAATATACTATATAATGACGTCACTAAAAGTTAATAAATTATCACATGGAGTACATACTCATTTTTAGTATACAATTCACTCTACACCATGAACTTTTTTTTTTTTTTTTTTTT
>NW_011492908.1:6128-7891 GCF_000754665.1 Bison bison bison | reverse complement strand
TGATGAAAATTTTTATTTGAATTTTTATTGCAGTTGCATGAAAAATCTAAGTTGATTTGTGGAGAACTGTGCTTTTTAAAATCCTGAATATCACAATTCATGAATATGGTGTAAATCTTCATTTATTTATGAGTTCTTCGATTTAAGATTTATAATTTTATCCATATAGTCACATACAATTCTTCCTATTACCTTCAATTGCTAATGTTTTTAAGGATAGTAGTTTTACAGTTGCATGTTCTAAATGTTGTGTGCTGAAATACTATTGAACCTTAAATATTGGACTTACATTTGTTTAACTTGATAAATGATCTTCATAGCTTTAAATATCTGTGTATAAATTCTTTTCATTTCCTATATGGAAAATCTCCTAATCAACAGATAATGCTGGTTCTGAAGCTTATTTTCCTATCCTCACATATTTTATTTTTCTTAACTCCGGCATGGACTAGGTTCTCTAGTAAAACATGTTTGAAAGACAGTGATAATAGGCATCCTTGCCTTTTCTATTTTATTTAAAGGCAATTTATTTATATTCCAATATCCATAATAATGTCTCCTCTAGGTTTATGACAGAAAACTTTGCCAACTTAAATAACTTCTCTTTTATTACTGTTTAAGAGTTTTATAAATTATTTTTGAATTCTGTGAAATTCTTTTTTTCCCTGCATCTATGGAAATGATCATAATCACTATTTTAATGTATGTAAATCAATATTTTAACTTGGTGCTTCTGAACTAGGAATGGTTTTGCTTCCAAAGAGAAATGTAGCAATGTGTGGAGACATTTTATTATTTTTTTTTTTCTTTCACAACTGTGGGGTTGGGGGGGAGGCTGCTTAATATCCTACAAAGTATAGGAGAGACTTTAATAAAAAAAAGGAATTATTATCATCAAAATATCAAGAGTTCTGAAGTTGAGAAACCCCACTTTATTTTAATCTTTTTGTCCTTACATTTCATAAATACTTTTTAAAATAGGAAGCTGGAATTTTTTCTTATTCCCTCTATGAGCCTCTGTCTTTTAACTGGTCAATTTATTTACATTCCATTGCATTACTCAATTATTTTGAGTTTTTGCCATCATTTTTGTTCAGTTTCCCCTTCATTTAAAAAGTGTGCTTCTCTTGTAAAGTTAACTGAAGTTTTGTCTGTTTCTATGTTTAGGTTTAATGGATGCCCTTAAAATTTAACCTTACATGCTTTATTTTAAAATTTCTAAAAGTTATATTAGGTTCATTTTCCAATCTATATGATACAATCCCATGTTAATTACTAATTTTTATAATGCCATCTTTTATTTTTTTAACAAATTATTTATACTTTATATCTGATAAATCCAATATCTGAATTACTTAAGAGTCTAAATCTTAAGACTGCTTGTGCTGACTCTAAGTTATGATGTCTTCCCTCCTGATGAGTTTTGTAATGCTTGACACTGCTCCTGTCTAGCTGTTAGCAATCTGTGAAAACTGAAATATAGGCCAAAATTGAGGATGGTTTCATTTTGAGTAGAAATTCCAGTTCACTTTGTGAACAGGAGTATCAATATCATTTGGAAACTTATTAGAAATACAAATTACTATATCCCATTCCAGGCTTACTGAATCATAAATTCTAGATATAGGATCTAATAACCTCTGCTTTTGAAAAGTCCATCAGAAAATTCTGAGAGATATATATATATAAAACATGGTATTTACAACATGGTATTTAACTCATTCAAAGCCAGAAGTATACCATCTCTTTGACTTTTCTCTCTC
>NW_011492908.1:5346-6028 GCF_000754665.1 Bison bison bison | reverse complement strand
TAGTATTATCTACTATGTTCTTACTCACTGATACTCTAACTGGTAGCCTGACTTCCTAACGATTGCCTACCTAGGACAAGCAAAATGATATCTTGCTGTAGTCACTAATTCTTACTTTCAAGTTTACAAAGAGGTCAATTACTGTATATTTTTTCATGTGTTTTATATTTTATCTGTGAAATATCTATTGAAACTTTTTGTCAACATTTCTGTTATTTGGTATTTTTTCTGATTAATTCTTACCAGCTATTTATTTTACTGTTAGCATAATTTTAAGTCATGTTTAAGAAATCTTTCTCTAGCTACAGACATTAAAATTGTTTTCTTTTTTTACATTTTGCCTTTTAATCGATGTGTAATGAATTTTCATGTATTAAGTAGACAGGAATCCAGTTTGAACTATTTTATACAGTTAATTATCTCAGCACCATTTATTGAATAGTAGTCTTTTTTCTCCAAAGATCTATACTGCCTTTGTCACATATTCAGTATCTGTCCATGTGTGGGCCATTTTCAAGTCTACTGGGTTCCTTTGCTCATTTAATCTATCACTGCACCACTGTGACATTGATTCACTCTTGGTATTTGGGCAGGCAAGCCTTTCTCACCTTCTTCTTCAGGGGTGGTGTGGCTATTCTTGACCCTTGATTTTTCCATATAAGATTTAGAATTTTACTTGTCA
>NW_011492908.1:0-1236 GCF_000754665.1 Bison bison bison | reverse complement strand
TTTAAAGGTTTCTGGGGTAATGAAGAATGAGGCTCCTTATATAATCTAAGACCACTGTGGCTTCAATAATGTATGTTTTTAAGCCCAGGTATGCCTTCTCTCTCACCTAAGAGGTAATTTATTTAAAAGTGTTATAGGCATGCTTGATTTTTTAAGAGTTAGGATTGTATCCTATGGAGGGAAACAACGGGTTTGACTGCATGGGCTCAGTCCCACACTGAAAGAAAAAAGTCAAATGGAAATTTTTCTTATTTCCATCTAAATAATCCAGACCACTTCATCTGGATATAAATGTTCATTTGGGACATAAAGGAAAAACTCTGAATAGAAATACAGATGGTAGCTTTGGCTGGACTAGTTTTTATGCTATTTCTTTTAGTACCAGACACATTAGAAACTAAGAAGAAATTCACAGAAATATACAATGAGACCTAATAAGTTTTACAAAGTAAACTTTAGATTGCAGGGAATATTTGATGCTTTCTATCATATTTTCAGAGTTCTAAACAGAGGGAATACAAAATAAAAAGATTTTTAAAGTCTACTAATCACAGTATCTGATGTCTTCTCTCTCACCTATAAATCTACACTGAATATACAAGGCCAGGATAAAAGGTATGCTGGATGTAGATTTACTGCAACACTGTCTTACAGAATATTACTGAGAGCGAACACACAGCTTAATGAATTCTTAAGACTTTAAAAGTAGTAACAGGTTCTTATACTGCCTTTTCTACTATTGACATAGCTAGTCACCGGTATTAGATTGCCAGTAGTGTAAAATATGGTAGTGTCCGAGAGATCCCGATGCAAGTGATTTACTGCGGGACTGCTCTCAGAGGAACCTGTGGGTAAAGGAGGGAAGCAGAATAGGGAAGGGCAAGAAGCTATGAGAAGGTGTCGTTTTAGAATACAGACTCAACCTGATCTCATGGGGTCAGATGGGGTGCGGGGGTGGGGAGTGGGTTGGGTTAGCTGATAGACTAGTGTTGGTTAGACTTAATTTCCTAGGTATCTGTGCATGAGGCATCTTCCTGTTCAGTTCAGTTGCTCAGTCATGTCCGACTCTTTGCGACCCCATGAACCGCAGTAAACCAGGCCTCCCTGTCCATCACCAACTCCCGGAGTCCACCCAAACCCATATCCATTGTGTCAGTGATGCCAACTAACCATCTCATCCTCTATCATCCCCTTCTCCTCCTGCCCTCAATCTTTCCCAGCATCAGGGTCTTTTCA
>NW_011492907.1:15022-16047 GCF_000754665.1 Bison bison bison | reverse complement strand
GAGAAGGAGTCGATGGAGGATGAAATGGCTGGATGGCATCACCAACTTGATGGACATGAGTTTGAGTGAACTCTGGGAGTTGGTGATGGACAGGGAGGCCTGGCGTGCTGCGATTCACGGGGTTGCAGAGAGTCAGACATGACTGAGCTGAACTGTACATGTAGACTAGGCATACATTTTCTTAGCATTTACTTGGCACCAGGCACTTTTCCAAATAGCTTTACAAATTCCAACCTTTGCCTCAGACTGCCTTAAATTACAGTTGTATTCTGTCTTCTCCTTCACATCCCTGGGACCCCGAATGTTATTCATCTTTCTGTTCCTTCCAACATTTGACTCAGTCCCTAGCATATAGTAGGTACTAAATAAATGTTGAACAAATGAATGGATGAATATATAAAATCATGCAAGACTCAAAATGTAGCCTTTGATGTCTTTCAGGTTTTCTTCCAGAAATGGACCGAACAAATCCGCATTTAACATCCAATCAAATGATAAAAAATCCCATGTCTCTCAGCCAGTCATTGTACTGCCCTTTTGTACCTGACTTTATGAAGTTGTTAAAAAAGTTTTCCTTGGAAAACTTTCACCAAGAAACTACCTAATGGGGGCCAGCTGCAGCCCCAGGTTTTATGAACACTTTGATAGAAACCACATTAAATAGCAACACTGGTTCACACATCAATTTTGCCATGTTAAATCCCAGCTCAGGCACGTGGGGAGTTCATGCAATATTGACTTTTCATCATCATCATGGCAGAAAATATGGTTTGGTCTGGCTCAGTCATCAGCAGACATAAAGCAGAATAATCTGAAAGTGCCTTAAGAAAAGTGATCTTGGTCACAGTTTTTTTCCCATCTTTGGAGTTTAGTGAAGCAGGTGAGGGTAAGGGATTACCAGAGAAATACTCAAATGGTTCCCTAAGTGGTAGTAGTAGTTGGGCTGTTTCTTCTTATTGCAAACTGTGGTAGCTGTGTGGCCTCTCCAGTACTGAGAGAATTTTTCTTTAGCTTATTGCCACTGC
>NW_011492907.1:11019-11641 GCF_000754665.1 Bison bison bison | reverse complement strand
CATGGCTCTTCCGAACCCCAAGAGAACATAGTTGATTTCTGCCACTTGCACTCTGTCAACCACTTGGTTGGAAGCAAACCTTTGCAGCCTCTACTGTCCCTGGTTTGATGTTCCCTGCCTAGTCATGTGACTAGATACATCCAACTGCAACGCAAAAATGTGTTGAACTCACATGGCCTCTTTTGTGATAATAAGCCTGAAGTGCTCTGTAGATATAATGAGCTATGGCAGGGAGGGAACCTTAAAAGAAGGTTCCCTTCTCAAGTATACACAGGGTAATGCTGCATAGTCTAGCTCTATCCTGGTGAGTCATACTGCAGATTAACATACTTTGAGAGGCCCCAAAATAAGGAAACACGTTTCAAACTTTGTTGAATGCTACAATTCTCAAACTGGTTTTACAATACGCCTAGGGACTTCCTCAAAAACCTATGTTTTATCCAGAGCATTCTTTGGAAAATGCTGATTTATGGGAATAATATGTCTTTGTTGATGGAGCTTTCTGATACTTCAGTTTAGTTCAGTCACTTAGTCGTGTCTGACTCTTTGCGACCCCATGAACTGCAGCACGCCAGGCCTCCCTGTCTATCACCAGCTTCTGGAGTTTACTCAAACTCATGTC
>NW_011492907.1:10268-10919 GCF_000754665.1 Bison bison bison | reverse complement strand
AAAAGTTTTTATGACAGTTTCCATATGGACACTACTTCCTGTGTTAGGAATGAACCCCATACCCCTCAACTACCTACCCTTGTACCCTCAGTGATTTTTATCAGGACTCAGCTCAAGGGGTTGGTCCTCTTTGAACACCTCCCTGGCCAACCTTCCATCCCACAACCCAAGCTGACTTGATGAGAACACCTTCTTCCCTTCATGTGCCACTGTCTTGAATAGGCCTCCAGCATTACTCTATTTGAGTTATTTGCTGGCATTTTCCTCCCTTACTTTTAGAGTGTATACCCCTAAGGCAGGGGCGAGAAAGCCCTGAGCATAGGTCTGTTGAGGCCGCATGGTTTGGTGGAAAGAGCAAAGACTATAGATGTTAGAGTCAGACCCACCTAAGCTGGATCCCAGCCCTGCAAACTAATAAACTGGATAACCTTAGGCAATTTATACCTCTCTTCTTTTTTTTAAAAAAAACTTTATTTATTTACTTGGCTGCATGGAGTCTTAGATTCAGCCTGTGGGATCTTTGTTGTGGCATGAAGAATCTTTTAATGGTGGCATGTGGGATCTAGTTCCCTGACCAGGGATCAAACCCACAACCCCTGCTTTGGGAGCATGGATTCTTAGCCACTGGACCACCAGGGAAGTCCCAAACTT
>NW_011492907.1:5823-6920 GCF_000754665.1 Bison bison bison | reverse complement strand
TTTGTTCATAGCTGCATCTTCTCACTGTGTCCTCAATAGTGTAAGGGCCTAGGGATTTCTCTGGAGCCTCTTCTATAAGATCACAAATCCCATTGATAACAGTACCACTCATGACTTGAGTACCTCCCAAAGGCCCCATGGTCTAATGCCAGCATCTTTGGGAGTTAAGACTTCAGCATATAGTTTTGCGGGGAAATGGACATTTAGGCCATAGCACCTTCTGTTATTCTAAAGCCTTCAGTAAAATTTTGTTAAACTCCATGACAGTGAAAGTGGTAGTCACTCAGTCATGTTCGACTCTGCAACGCCATGGACTGTAGCCTGACAGGCTTTTCTGTTCATGGAATTCTCCAGGCAAGAATACTGGAGTATTCTTGGGTAGGGTATCCATTCCCTTCTCCAGGGGATCTTCCTGACTGAGGGACTGAACCTGGGTTTCCTGCATTGCAGGCAGATTCTCTACTATCTGAGTTACCAGGGAAGCCTTGTTAAATTCCACAGCAATCTTCAATTCTGTTGTCACTTGCTGTGACATGGTTTGGACGAAATAGCAGCAGCTTGCTTGCAGGGAGGTAAGAGCTGACCAACAGAGAAACCCGAAACAGTAGTGTAAATACCGAGGTGACAAATGACAACCAGAATAGATTTATGAACTGTAGGCATTCTTCAATGACTGCCAGGAATTCTTGGCATAAGGAACCTAATATAAAGATTAGCTTTTCTGCAAATTAAATGATGGTCAGTACCTAGTCAGGTAAGACTATGTTATGCTGAAATAACAATCCCCCAAATTTCAGTGGCTGAAAACAATGAAGTCTGATTTCTTGTTCATACCATATATTATATATCCATTGTGTGTTGACTGGCTCTTTTCTGTCTAGTCCTTACTCAGGATCCAAAGTTGAGGGAGGCTCCATTTTCATGCTTCCATGATTGCAGAGGCATGGAAAGGTTCTTAAAGCTTCTGGTTGCATGTCATTGGCTAAAGTGAATCAGAGGCCATGCCTCACTTCAAAAGGAGGGAGTAATTACAATCCTAACACTCTGCCTGGAAAGCAGTGCGTTGGATATATCTGGGGAAGAGCATTAATGGCTGG
>NW_011492907.1:4945-5723 GCF_000754665.1 Bison bison bison | reverse complement strand
TCTCCTCTTTCACTTTCATCAAGAGGCTTTTTAGTTCCTCTTCACTTTCTGCCATAAGGGTGGTGTCACCTGCATACCTGAAGTTACTGATATTTCTCCTGGCAATCTTGATTCCAGCTTGTGCTTTATCCAGCCCTGCATTTCACATGATGTACTCTGCATATAAGTTAAACAAGCAGGGTGACAATATACAGCCTTGACATCCTCCTTTCCAAATTTGGAACCAGTCTGTTGTTCCATGTCCAGTTCTAACTGTTGCTTCCTGACCTGCATCAGATTTCTCAGGAGGCAGGTAAGGTGGCCTGGCATTCCCACATCTTGAAGAATTTTCCACAGTTTGTTGTGATCCACACAGTCAAAGGCTTTGGCATAGTCAATAAAGCAGAAATAGATGTTTTTCTGGAACTCTTTTGCCTTTTCTGTGATCCAGCAGATGTTGGCAATTTGATCTCTGGTTCCTCTGCCTTTTCTAATCTGGGTTGAATATCTGGAAGTTCAGGGTTCACATACTGTTGAAGCCTTGCTTGGAGAATTTTGAGCATTACTTTACTAGCGTGTGAGATGAGTGCAATTGTGTGGTAGTTTGAGCATTCTTTGGCATTGCCTTTCTTTGGGATTGGAATGAAAACTGACCATTTTCAATCCTGTGGCCACTGCTGAGTTTTCCAAATTTGCTGGCATATTGAGTGCTGCACTTTCACAGCATCATCTTTCAGGATTTGAAAGATCTCAACTGGAATTCCATCACCTCCACTAGCTTTGTTCATAGTGATGTTGT
>NW_011492907.1:0-1293 GCF_000754665.1 Bison bison bison | reverse complement strand
TTTCATCATAGGGGATTGGAATGCAAAAGTAGGAAGTCAAGAGATACCTGGAGTAACAGGCAAGTTTGGCTTTGGAGTACAAAATGAAGCAGGGTAAATGCTAACAGAGTTTTGTCAAGAGAACTCACTGGTCATAGCAAACGCCCATTTCCAACAACACAAGAGATGACTTTACATATGGACATCACCAAATGGTCAATACTGAAATAAGATTGATTATATTCTTTGCAGCTGAAGATGGAGAAGCTCTATACAGTCAGCAAAAACAAGACCTGAAGCTGACTGTGGCTCAGATCTTGAGCTCCTTATTGCAAAATTCAGACTTAAATTGAAGAAAGTAGGGAAAACCACTAGGCCATTTCAGGTATGACATAAATCAAATCCCTTTTGATTATACAGTGGAGGTGATGAATAGATACAAGGGGTTAGATCTGGTAGACAGAGTGCCTGAAGAACTATGGATGGAGGTTTGCAACATTGTACAGAAGGCAATGACCAAAACTATCCCAAAGAAAAAGATTCTTGCAAGAAGGGAAAGTAGTTATCTGAGGAGGCTTTACAAATAGTTAAGGAAAGAAGAGAAGCCAAAGGCAAAGGAGAAAGGGAAAGATGTTTCCAACTGAACTCAGAATTCCAGAGAAAATAAGGAGAGAGAAGAAGGTCTTTTTCAATGAACAATGCAAAGAAATAGAGGAAAACAACAGAATGGGGAAGACTAGAGATCAAGAAAACTGGAGATACCAAGGGAAAATTTCATGCAAGGATGGGCACGATAAAGGACAGAAACAGTAAGACCTAACAGAAGCAGAAGAGATTAGGAAGAGGTGGCAAGAATACACAGAAGAACTATACAAAAAAAGTCATAATGACCCTGATAACCACAATGGTGTGGTCACTCACCTAGAGCCATACATCCTGGAGTGTGAAGTCAAGTGGACCTTAGAAAGCATCACTACAAACAAAGCTAGTGGTGGTGATGGAATTCCAGCTGAACTATTTCAAATCCTAAATGATGATCCTGTGAAAGTGCTGCACTCAATATGTTAGCTAATTTGGAAAACTCAGCAGTGGTCACAGGACTGGAAAAGGTCAGTTTTCATTCCAATCCCAAAGAAGGGCAATACCAAAGAATGTTAAAACTACCGTACAATTGTGCTCATTTCATATGCTCTCAAGGTTATGTTCAAAATCCTTTAGTCTAGGCTTCAGCAGTATGTAAACCAAGAACTTCCAGATACATAAACTGGATTTAGAAAAGGCAGAGGAACCAGAGATCAAACTGCCAACATTCAT
>NW_011492906.1:11119-11451 GCF_000754665.1 Bison bison bison | reverse complement strand
AAAATCTACAATGCAATATCATTTAGGGACTTGCCTGGCAGTCCAGTGTTAAGACTCTCTGCTTCCACTGCAGGGGGCACAGGTTTGATCCCTGGTCAGGAAACTTAGATCCCACTTGCCACTGGGCAACTAAGTCCAAGCACCACAACTAGGGAGTCCGTTGTGATGCAACAAAAGATCCTGCATGATGCAACTAAGACCCAGCACAGCCAGAACAAACAAACAAATTTTAAACGTTCAGAGTAGTTTTAAAAAATAAAATAAACCTTGACCTAAGTCTCTAAGCTTCACACTATATTCTCAAAATTAACTCAAAATGGATCATGGACATA
>NW_011492906.1:9357-10206 GCF_000754665.1 Bison bison bison | reverse complement strand
TGATTCATATGCCTTAAGCTTAGGTAGTTAACAGTGGACAATTATCAATAGGCCTGTGATCATACCCCAATAAGCATAATAGAATGTATGATTCTATTTGGTTACACAGATAATTAGGATATTCTTTTAGGCAACAGAGAGTCTAGGTACGAGCCCTGGGGCTCTTTCTTCCAGGGACCTGGTTTTCCAGTTGGTATGTTGTTTCCACAGATACTGGGCATATAGCTCAAAGTCCACAGTCCGGCCCAAGATGGAGTCCTGCTTTCAAGATGGAGCCTGTTCTGTCTGTTTCCTCCTTCAGTATCTTGGCTGGATCAGTGTCACTACCTATTTGTGAAATCACAATATAAAAAACAGGAAAAAGATTTAAATTGGCAGTTTACTAAAGAAAACATATGAGTGGATAATAAACATGTGAAAAACAATGCATCCTATTTATCCCTCAGGCAACAGAATTTTTATTTCTTTGGCTGCACCGGGTCTTAGTTGTGGCATGTAGAGTCTTTAGCTGCAGCATGTGGGATATAGTTCCCCAACCGGGGACTGAACCCAGATCCCTTGCATTGGGAGTGTGGAGTCTTGGCAACTGGACCACCAGGGAAGTCCCAGGAAACACCACTGAAAACCAGAATGAGATATCACTTTACACTCACTGGAATGGCCAGGATAAAACAATTGTTGGAGAGGCTGTGGAGAGATCGGAGCTCTCATCTATTGTTGGTGGCTCTGATGGTTAACTTTCTGTGCCCAGCAGAGCACAAAGTCAAGGGATTAGGAAGCTTCCAGCCCCTGATGCCCACACCCGCGAATCCTGGCTGCAAGAGAAACAGCTCCATACACCGAACGCTG
>NW_011492906.1:4722-7310 GCF_000754665.1 Bison bison bison | reverse complement strand
GAGTGGGAAATCAGAGCCCAGGGAGAGGGTGCCGCCAAGCTATTGCCAAGTGGCTGTTGCCAAGGCTTGGGGGAAGGGTCAGGTCAACCGGAGGAACCAAAGGCAGACAGGACTCCAACCTTTCAGTCTTCCTCTAGGGCGCCTACTGGTGGAAGCCAACAGACAGACAGTCAGAAGAGGAGGAAGTATTGAAAGCCCAGTGTGGCCGAGCTCTGGGTTTGTATGCCTTTCAGCTTCTCAGTCTCAGTCCGAACCCTTCTACATGTATTTGAACTTCCATCAGCAATGGTGATGACTGTATGTTTCTGCCGGACCAAATGCCAGCATCCTCCCTAAAAATATGCTCCACCCTCTCCCCAAGGAGGAGAGAGGCCAATCCCCAAGTGCCTTTTTTTTTTTTTTAATCTGATTTCCCTGACCAGTGATTGAACCTGGGCTCCAGCAGTGAGAGTGCCAAACTCTAACCACTGGACTGCCAGGGAATTCCCCCTAAAGCCTTTTTAATCATCTCTGATGACAGCCATGGTGCTGATAATGTTAATTTCTCCTCTAAATGTCATAGTTCCACTTGAATAGTCTGTGATCCAGAGACTAAATTGTAAAGTTATGCATCAAAAGGATTGCTATATAAAGTAATAAGAGGGAGGGAGAGGAAGCAGAAAATTTAATTCTATTTCAGTATGGGCAAAGGACCCGAATAGACATTTTTCCAAAGACATCCAGATAGCCAACAGGTTCATGGAAAGATGCACACCACTAATCATCAGAGAAATGCAAATCAAAGCCACCATGAAAGATCACCTCACACCTGTCATAAAGGCCATCACCAAAGAGACAAGAGATACCAAGTGTTAGCGCAGATGTGGAGAAAAGGGAAGACTTCTGTACTGCTGGTGGGAATGTAAATTGGTGCAACTACTTTGGAAAACAGTATGGAAGTTCCTCCAGAATTAAAAATAGAGTTGCCAGGCCAGCGCGTGGCTCCTGCCGCCTCTCGTCTCTCTCCCGGCCCCTCAGGCTGATTCGCCAAGATGACCAACACAAAGGGAAAGAGGCGGGGCACCCGCTACATGTTCTCCAGGCCTTTCAGAAAACATGGAGTTGTTCCTTTGGCCACATACATGCGAATCTACAGGAAGGGTGATATTGTAGATATCAAGGGAATGGGTACTGTTCAAAAAGGAATGCCCCACAAATGTTACCATGGCAAAACTGGAAGAGTCTACAATGTCACCCAGCATGCTGTTGGCATCATTGTAAACAAACAAGTTAAGGGCAAGATTCTTGCCAAGAGAATTAATGTGCGTATCGAGCATATTAAGCACTCTAAGAGCCGAGATAGCTTCTTGAAACGTGTGAAGGAAAATGATCAGAAAAAGAAGGAAGCCAAAGAGAAAGGGACTTGGGTTCAGCTGAAGCGCCAGCCTGCTCCACCCAGAGAAGCACACTTTGTGAGGACCAATGGAAAGGAACCCGAACTGTTGGAGCCCATTCCCTATGAATTCATGGCCTGATGGGTGTAAAAATAAAGACCTGGACTGTGCAAATGAAAAAAAAAAAAAATAGAGTTGCCAGAACTTCCCTTGTGGTCCAGTGATTAAGGCTCTAAGCTTGGTTGGGGAACTAGGATCCTGAATGCCCCAGTGATAGCAACAACACTAGGTGCTCAGTCATGTCCAACTCTTTGCGACCCCATGGACTATAACCCTCAGTCTCCTCTGTCCTTGGAATTCTCCAGGCAAGAATACTGGAGTGGGTTGCCATTCACTTCTCCAGGGAATCTTTTCAACCTAGGATCGAACCTGGGTATCCTGCATTGCAGGCAGATTCTCTACCATCTGAGCAATCAGGAAAGCCCCATGATGTGGCCAAAAGTTAAAAAAAAATAATTAAAAAAAGATAGAATTGCCATAGGATCCAGCAATTCCATTTCTGGGTATACATTGGAAGGAAATCAAATCACTATCTTGATGAGTTTTATGCACATCCATGTCACAGCAGCATTACTCACAATAACCAAGACATGGAAACAAGCTGAGTGTCCTTCGGTGGATGAATGGATAAAAAAGATATAGTATATAATATATATATAATGGAATATTACTCAGCTATGAAAAATAACGAAATCTTGCCACTTGGGACAATGTGGGTATACCTTGAGGGCACTATGCTCAATGAAATAAATCAGACAGAGAAAGACAAATACTGTGTAATTTCATTTCTGTGTAGACTCAAAAAAAGCTGAAGAGATAGAATGGGAAGGATGGTGTTTTTCAGGGGCTGAGGTAAAAGAAGACCTGGTGATCAAGGGCACAGACTTCTGGTTAGAAGATGAATAAGTTCTCAGATCTAAGGTAAAGCACGGTGACTAGAGTTAATACTACCGTAGTGTACACTTGAAAGTTGCTATGAGTAGATTTTAAACGTTCTCACCACCACAACAACAAAATGAAAATTCTGTGAGGTGGAGAATGTGTTCGTTAACTTTATTGTGGTCAACATTTTGCAACACATACATGTACCAAATCATGCTGTACACCTTCAACTTACACAATGATCTCTCAATAAAGTTGGGGGGAAAATTGTGA
>NW_011492906.1:957-1587 GCF_000754665.1 Bison bison bison | reverse complement strand
CATGGGTGCCTTGGTTTGAGGATGCAACAAAGCACAGCCCCTCTTGTCTTCAAGGCCAGAGGAGGGGTGAAGGAGGACTTGTGAGGGTGATGCTTCCATGAAAGCACACCCTTTCTTCCTCCTTGGGCCCCGCAGTCTCCCTCTAACAGCCTCTGAGAGCAGAGCTTGGGATGGGGCCAGCTAGCCAAGCAGGAATGGGATTTGCAGTCTCCGCTCTAGAGTCGAGATGCAGAGGAGAGCAAAGTCAGTTGGCACTCAAGAGACAAGAGCTTAATACCTGGCCTAGTCACGCTCATCCTGGGGCATGCACCTCCAAGAAAGGACTGCATAGATCCACTTTACCCGGAACAGCCAGAGCTTGGAAACAACCCTTTGTCCACCAATAGGCACATGGATGTGTAAACTGTGGGAAGTCCACACCATTCCCCAGCAGGGCATGGGAGGGAAGATGCCATAAGCGGGGCTGTGTCTGGAACAAGTAGTGGGTAGGGGCATATAGGGCTTTCTGTGTTGCCAGTGTTGCGAGTGGTGGATTCAAAAGTGCCAACTTCAGGTGCGCACTTTATGTTGTGCATGCTAAGTCCCAGTGACAACATTTTGGGGGGATGTTAGGGCAGTGAAATTATTCTG
>NW_011492906.1:0-857 GCF_000754665.1 Bison bison bison | reverse complement strand
CAGGGTTGACATGGCAGCTGCATCTCATCAGGACCCTGGGCTTTTTCTATGTTGCTGCTCTGTCATCGTCAACAGCCAACTTCCACTCTCCCAGGCTGGCCAGGAGATGGAGCCAGGCAGGGAAAGACACACTGTGCTTCTTTCAGGGCACAGCCCCGTGCTTCCATCCCAGTGGCCCCACCTAGGTGCAAAGGAGTCTGGGAAATGCATCTTCAGCTCAGTGAAGACATTCTATTGTTATGTAAGAACAAGAAGACACGTCTTGGGGCCAAGAAGCAGATGCTGTTTTAGGTGGAGATTTAAGAGGGGATGATTAGGGTAGACAAGTCTTGAGGGGTGATCCATCAATAGGAGCAGAATAGCAGGGCAAGAGCTGCAGAGGTGTGTGGTGTTACTCACTGGTGTTTTTATGGATGAAAGGTGGTTACTGCATGTTTGCCCCCAGAACTAGTCAACAGGAGCCAAAAATGAGAGATGCAGAGAAGACAAGGAAGATACAGCAGGAGAATGATCCTTGATGAGCCACAGTGGGGTGGGACCTGGTACCTAGGTAGAAAGGGTTACCTCAGATTTCAGCTCACTTCACTGAGGGTTCCAGGCTGGGGCTGGGGTGGAGGGGGTAGATTTGATGGTGAGAACGGGGGCAAAGATGCCTTCTACTGGTGTTTTGTAGTGACTCAGCTAAAGAGGACAGACACCAAGACCTCCGCTGAATATGGGAGTTGGGCAAACCGACACAGATCCGCAGGACTGGCTGGCCGTCTGTCCCAGCGGGTCCACTTGAGGTTTCTGTCATTCATTTGAGGGGGGTTTTTACTGCCTGAGAGGGCCAGGCAGCCCAGGGTGCTCTACCCCCC
>NW_011492905.1:18209-18371 GCF_000754665.1 Bison bison bison | reverse complement strand
ATCAAGTTGAAAACCAGCTATGGCTGTTCTTGGACTTGTCTTTCATGCTTCCAAATTTACAATATTTGTCTCTATATAGCAAATAATATCAAATATTAGTATTAACTATTGCTAAAACTACTATTAGGAGTAGTAATAACTAAGTAATAATAAATGTTAATA
>NW_011492905.1:13275-14302 GCF_000754665.1 Bison bison bison | reverse complement strand
ATACTCTGGGAGACAGTGAAGGACAGGGAATCCTGGTGTGCTGCAGTCCATGGGGTCACAAAGAGTCAGACAAAACTTAGCAACTGAACAGCAGCAACAACCCCTTCCCCTTTGGAGGTACCCCTTCTTTAGATTGTAGGCTACAGTCCACAGGGTCGCAAAGAGTCAGACACGACTGAGCGAATTCACTTTCTTTCTTTCTTTTAGATTGTCTTTACGATCTAAATGATTCTTTAGATTGGCAATGTTAAATGATTTGCAGAGTGAGAATCACATTTATTATTTATTAAGTAGTATAATGACTATAAATGAACAATCAGGAGAAGGGTATAATTGTGGTTAATGGCATTATCATTTAACTGCCAGGTGCATCTGTTTCTAAACAAATATTCGGTGCCTCTGGGTAGAAGGTGTGTTTATATCCTAAAGTTTCCCCTGCTATTGAACATTCCCACTAAACCACAAGTTGTATCAGAGAGTTTACTCTGGTTCCTTTTTTTTTTTTTCTTAACACTTTGTTGTGTCTTAAAGATCCCATACTTGTTTTTGCAATTAGTTGTTTGTGATCCTTTCAATTAGTTGTTTTTCAGTTTGTTGATTATAATCCTTATAATCCTCTCAGTAAAGCAAATTTCAGTGTCTGAAGCTTCTCAGCTCTTCTGAAGGCACAAGTAAGAGAGGCCTGATCCCTAGTTTCCACAGGAAGACACACCTTCTACTAGTAACTTATAATTTTCTTTACAAGATTGGTTTGTGGTACTTACCTGGTGGTCCAATGGTTAACACTTGGTGCTGCCAATGCAGGGGGCATGGGTTCAATCCCTGGTTGTGGAACTAAGATCCCACACACTATGTGTTGCAGCCAAAGGATTAAAATACACCAAAAAAAAAAAAAGATTGGTTTGGCTTGGTTCCTGCCATACCCTGGGTCTAGTGGAAAACAGGCCAGACACTCAGGCTTTCTTGGCAGAGAAGAATGTCAGTGTCCTCTACAACAGTGCAAACGTGGGAAAGAGAAAGTTGTAAA
>NW_011492905.1:9765-10450 GCF_000754665.1 Bison bison bison | reverse complement strand
TCCCTCAGTTTCCTCATTTGTAAAATAGAGATAATAATAATAATGCCTACCTCATAAGGTTGTTGTGGAGATTATGTGATTTCATATATATAATTCTTAGTACCTTGGCGCATGCCTGGAACATAATAAATGCTGTAAGTTGTTAGTTACTATTATTTAAGTAAGTAAGTAAGTGTTAGTTGCTCAGTCGTACCTGTTTGTGACCCCATGGACTGCAGCCCACCAGGCTCCTCTGTCCATGAGATTTTCAAGGCAAGAATACTAGAGTGGGTTGCCATTTCCTTCTCCAGGGGATCTTCCTAACCCAGGGATCAAACCCAGGTCTCCTGCACTGCAGGCAGATTCTTTACCGACTGAGCGACAAGGGAAGCCCTATTATTGTTTAATTGGCCCAAAATGCTAGAACCAGTAAGACTGATCTAGCCCATCCCTCACTAAATCCAAGTTTGCATAATACCTTTATTCTTGCTGTATGTAGTGTTTATTATTTAACTAAATGCTGTTCTTTAGGTTGGTTCATGATTGTACCTGGCTAAATTTATTTTAAAATGAAACTAAAAATGGAAAAGCAATGTTTTCCAAATTTAGGATAGAATATGTGCTTAAGCATTAGAATAAAATAAACATACCTTAAGCCAACAGCAGTTTGGAGATCCCTCTTTGAAAGAAGACTGATGTCACTTGT
>NW_011492905.1:8818-9665 GCF_000754665.1 Bison bison bison | reverse complement strand
GTAGAGCTGAGACCAAGTTTCCTAACTCCTTGGCTAGGATACTGTCATTACTACCTCTTGGAAGAAATACCCCACTATCCTCTCCTCCTGCCTCAGGATGACTTTATAGCAACTGTCTCTTTAATACTCTCTATCAAGGTTTTGTCATTTAACCTGATTTTATAGGTCTGTGACAGCATCTGTTGTTATATCATAGGGATTTTGGCTGTGGTTGATTGTTGTCCTAAGAGCTTAGAGTTGGAAGAGAAGCCTAATATGCTGGCTGCCAGATAATTAGGAGGAAGTGTGAAAAATGAACATGGGCAAGAAAAAGAGTCAGGGCTTTTTAACGGGGTGAGATTGGCAGACCACTGACAAGAGAGAACTAAAAAACAGATTCAGGGCACATACAGAACTTGGATCTTAACAAAGTTAGATGATAGAGGAGAAAAGGGCAAGTAAGAGAAGAGGCACCGAATGCTGTGTTGTTTGGTAGGCCATAGGCTGGCAAGGGAGAAGTCTATTTATGGGTGAGTCTCTTTATTGAACCATCAGTCTTGGGCCTCCCCCTGGTGGTACAGTGATTAAGACTCTGCACTTCCACTGCAAGGGGCACGGGTTCAATCCCTGGTCAGAGAAGTAAGATCCCACATGCCGTGCAGTGTGGCCAAAAAAAACTGTATCGAACCATCAGTCCTTTCTCAAGTTCTTTCAATCCCCAAGGGCATCCTAGCCCCTCACTTTGTGAAATGCTGTTTTACATTTTTGTGTGGAGCACTAACACAGACTTTTCTAGGTAACATAGACCCTCTCCTTGGGCCAATTCAAATAGCAGGCCATCAGAGCTGAACTTTGCATACAGCTGTCT
>NW_011492905.1:4705-5539 GCF_000754665.1 Bison bison bison | reverse complement strand
AAATTAGTGTGTGTGGTTAGAGGCTATAAGGGGATTTGATGTAGATCAGGGCATTGTGATGGGTCTTTCTGAACTAGAGACATTTGAACAGAGACATGAAGAGTTAGTCAACACAAGAGTGTTACCCTTCAAACAACAAACAACTCCTATTTGGCATCCAAAAACCCCTGGTCACCTGAAGATGTTTGGGTTTTAAGTGACTCACATTTGTAGGTTACTCAGCTGACATGTTAAGGAATGGGTTTGAAGTAGCAATTTGTGGGAAGGGGCACTGGTTGATTATCTCAGTCCCCCAGTTCTACCTAAGTCATTGGGTTGAAAACCAAGGCAACAGTAGTTCATAGCCAAGTTTCCCTCCTGCCTCAGTCCCCATGTGAGATTCTGGATAGACTTAGCTCCATGAATTCAGCCTCTTGGAACTTCTCTGTGACCTCTTTGGAGCTGGCACCACTACTCAGGATGCTCTTCTTCCTTGGTTGCCTTGGCAAGACACAGGTCTGCCATCTGGAGTCAGAAAAACCTTCTGCCAGCCACTGAACTGTTCGGCCTGGGCCTCGGACAATGAGAATCAGGCAATAGCCAATTCCTTGTCTGCAATTTGCTGATTATCACACCCCAGGGTGTGGGATTGTACAGCCAGGACCGCTTTGCTCTGCCTCTCATCAAAGCAGAATGAACACAGATCCTGACAGGTCAAATCTTCCCCCAGACCTCAGAGGTTGCTGTACAAAGGACCAGGCTTAATCTCTGGCCAAGTGTATAATTCATTTATCTGCACGGTCATGAATTCTGGGCTCTCAGGGCAGGAAGCGTGGGGCATTGTGACTGGTTCTA
>NW_011492905.1:4198-4605 GCF_000754665.1 Bison bison bison | reverse complement strand
AAGCCCTGATTGTATTGTGGAGGGAGGGATTTTGGAGACAAAGGCCTCTGTCCTCCAGAGATTGAGCGGACTGGAAGGGGAGCCCATGCACACAAAGGAATGGCGCTGTAGGGAGAGGTTGACAGCCTTGTCATCAGTGCCCATGAACTTCTCTAGATCATGTAAGTGATGACAAGGGGGCTGGAATTAATTATTTCATAGACTTTAGCCAAGAAGAATTGAGATAGGTAAAGAGTTCATCTCAGGATGTTTGCCTACTGCACATCCGCCACTTTGTAGTGAAGGGCTATTTTTTTCATTTGTCCACTTCTCAGGGAGTTGTTGGGGGTCTTTCTGGCCTCCAGCTGTCACAGCTCCTTTACCACCACCCCCAAAGACTTGAAGTAAAAGGCAGTGCTCTATAGAGA
>NW_011492905.1:0-671 GCF_000754665.1 Bison bison bison | reverse complement strand
CCTGCCAATGCAAGAGACTCAGGACACCTGGGTTTGATCCCTGGGTTGGGAAGATCTCATGCAGAAAGAAATGGCAATCCATTCAACGGCATTCAAATGGCAATTCCATTCTGCCTGGGAAACCCCATGGACAGAGGATCCTGGCAGTCTACAGTCCATGGGGTTGTAAAGCTCAGACACAACTGGGCACATGCACAAACTAAGCACTTTCTAAACACTTTACACACGTTGACTCAGTTAATCTTTATGACAGCCTCCGTGAGGCAAGGGTTATTACTATCTTCATGCCATATTATAAGTAGGAAACTGAAATAAAGCAGCTTGCCCCAAAGTCACACAGCTAGGGGGTATCAATAAGGATACAAACTCCAGCAGTCTCCAGAATCTCTCCCCCTGAGCACTAGTCCATGTGGCCTCTCAAGAGTGAGGGTTGGGGAGTAAGTGATGGGAGAGTTCACAAGGGAGAGGAGAAGAGGAAAGGACTAACACATACGGAGTACCCGTATGGATCAGACATTGTGCCAGTGCTCTAATAACAATAAAAGCAGCAGCAACAGCAGCATAGCAAATACCACCAAGAGCTTTCAACATGCAAGGCACTGCGCCAAACACTTTATGGAGCACAGTAAATATGTAATAAAAATCACTCAGCACCCATATTTAAAATGGAT
>NW_011492904.1:10536-11293 GCF_000754665.1 Bison bison bison | reverse complement strand
GGAGTGGGTTGCCATTTCCTTCTCCAGTGCATGAAAGTGAAAAGTGAAGTCGCTCAGTCATGTCCGACTCTTCGCTACCCCATGGACTGCAGCCCACCAGGCTCCTCCATCCATGGGATTTTCCAGGCAAGAGTACTGGAGTGGGGTGCCATTGCCTTCTCCGTCCAAAGTGTCTAAATGAGGTTTATAAGAGGGCTTTGCTCACCTGCATTATTTCAAAAGGCAGCTATGCAGTCCTCAATGAAAGCCCTCTCTGTCTAGAAAACTGAAACTATGACTCCCACCAGGTGGCTCCCAGGATGGACTACACAGCGCCCCACATGATATAGGGAGTCTCAGAATAATAATCCAGTCAAACCTAAAGTCCCCAGGGCCCCACTAACTGACGCCTTTAATTAACTCTTTCCCCTCATTCCTGCTGTGCTCAGCTTTTAGAAGAATGAAACTAAGAGCAAGAAAACAAGCTCGTATCAGGGATGTAGTTTTAAAAAACAACTTGGAAAGAATGTCCCAAGTTCAGCCCACACTCAGCGGATCTCTCTCCCCTGCTCACCTCTAGTTCACCAACCGGTAGTGAGAAGCACTTTCCGTGAGGCCTCATGGCTCTCAGTTTACAAATTGTGGCTGGATCCCTGGACCCCAGGGTTTGCTAAACTAAGGCCACCAACCTAAATAAAAACTGTCCCTGTAGGAAGATTTTCAAACAGCAAGCATAAGGGAGATGTGGCGGGTAGTAGGGAGAGAGGGAGAAATTGGA
>NW_011492904.1:10016-10436 GCF_000754665.1 Bison bison bison | reverse complement strand
CCTCAACTCCCACCATCTCAGGTGGCCCTGGAAGCCACCTGAGGCTGGATGCTGAGACACTTGTTCCCTCGGAACTGGAAGAAGTGTCTCAACATTATCACCAGTCTCTTCTACTTCAAAAGCCAGACTCTCTAGGGCTGGAGCCCCTTCCTATTTCGGGTTCCCACAGCCCAGGAAGACGGAGAGTGGCCAGTCTGGGCCACAGAACTTGTGGGCAGGATCTGAGCATGCTGCCGAGGTGTGGGGACCAGATTGGGGTGGGTGCGGTAGGTTGGGGGTGGCAAGGAGGGGGAACATCTCACTTCCCTTTTTGTCACTTGAAGCATTGTGTACCACGCAGCCCAGAGGAAACTATTTATAGGCAAGTCTTCCTTATTTTCTACAGGATATGTTCCACCCCCAAGATTCAGCCCTGTTGCC
>NW_011492904.1:5616-6297 GCF_000754665.1 Bison bison bison | reverse complement strand
AGTATTCTTGCCTGGAGAATCCCCATGGACAGAGGAGCCTGGCAGGCTACAGTCCACAGGGTCACAAACCATCAGACACGACTGAGCAACTAAGCACAATTCACAGAGATAGGCAAGCCCAGGGCATCATTCAATCTCTGTCTCTCTCTCTCAGCTGATGCCAGCTTCCCCATGACCCCAGAGGGGTAGTAAAGCAATAGGACATGGCAAGGTGGCAGGGCAGGATACTCTAGACCCAGCCAGAGTGTCTCAAGCCACAGCCTCTACTCTGACATCCAAGGATGACTGAGTACTGTGCAAGGGTCATGGTTGACAGGGTCTTGGGAGTGGAAGTCAGGTGGGTATAGGGGGAACCAGCTTGATACTACACACTGTCCACTGGCTGCAAGGAAGTGCTGGTGCTGCCAGGCCCACAGTTTTCAAAGAGGTCAATTACACATTCAAAGAGATAAAAACGAGCACCATTTGTGCACCATCAATCATATGAATGCCTAAGAGATGATTCCTGCAGGCTCCTCATGAGATCAGTTCTAAGGAGACCCAGTCCTGGCATAGGCATCATATGTGACTGATGGTCTGAGAAGCATGATTTGAATGGCACTGAGGAAAATTTCCCCCTCAGTCCAAGCTGTTTGCCTGACCAGACTACTGCAGTGCCTACCAACACCACCCTCCAAGTCA
>NW_011492904.1:4871-5516 GCF_000754665.1 Bison bison bison | reverse complement strand
CCCTGGGAGAGTGCCACATTCTGCCACTATCAATTACAAATATTTAAATTGGGATAAACTCAATTTTTGTATTACTTTCAACAGAGTATTCAGTGGCCGATCAGCGTAAGATGAGTAAACACAGCAGGTACACCTTGCCGGTGGGCTGTGGGGAGCAAGAAACGGGTCCAGATGAGGAGAATACGAATGTCTGTGGATTGGGGAAGGTCCTTTCAGGAGATGTGGATGCAGCGCTTGTGGCTCCAGTCCACGGAACTGCTTTTGGGAATCATTGGCCTACAGGTGAAAGCCGCAACAGGGTCTACCTGAAGAGTCACCATAACGCCAGGCACCACGACCCACTTTGTATCACACACCATGATGAGGTTGAGCACTGTCGTTCAGTCGCTCAGTCATGTCCAACTCTGTGACCCCATGAACTGCAGCAGGCCAGGCTTCCTTGTCCTTCACTATCTCCCGGAGTTTGCTCAAACTTATGTCCATTGACTTGGGGATGCCATCCAACCATTCCGAGCCTAACTTCTGTTCAGTCATCTCCTTCTCTCTCCTGTTTGGCTACCTCTTTCCCTCTCACTCCTAAAAGCTTAATCAGAAAATGAATGAGAGCCACTATTAGAAAGATAACCCCAATCTGCTCTGATTTAT
>NW_011492904.1:0-1231 GCF_000754665.1 Bison bison bison | reverse complement strand
TACTGCCTATGGGGAGGGGGATAGTGTGAGTGACTGATGTTCAAAAGGGTATCAGCAAGTAAAATGTAGTCTCTTGAAGGTCTTAGCAATTCTTTCCTACATGGACGACTTATAACCTGCATACAGTTTTGGCATTGAGAGTCTCTCTCCAGGCAAGAACACTAGAGTGGGTTGCCATTTCCTTCTCCAAGTGATCTTCCCGATCCAGGGATCAGATCTGCGTCTCCTGCACTGCAGGCATATTCTTTACTACTGAGCCACCAAGAAAGCCCCAAATGGCACCAGCAATCAGTAATCACTTTTAGTCTTTCAAGCAGGACTAAAGGCACAGCCAGATAAGAACATGTCCACCAGAAGTGGGCAGTGCATACGTTCTCAAGTGAGCAGTGACTGGCTTTCTAGACTAGAATAAAAGCTCTTTGAGGGCAGGGGCTTATCTTATTCATCACTGTATCCCTCAGAGTTTGGCCCAGTGCCTGGCACACAGCCTCAATGCCATACACCTGTGCTTAATAAGTAAACAGAAGGTTTAGATAAGTATTTGAACTTGGTTCATGGCCCCCACAGGGAAGAACTATAGGTAAATTCATGAATTTGCTTCCTGTTAATATTTTAATTTGGTGACAATCATTGTCAGAGAGCAACTCTACAGTTAAAAACACGAAAGACCTGTGAAAATCAAACATACTTGGGAAACCCAACCCAAACACAATCTAAGTGGCCACTAATGACCTGGAATCAAGGCCTGACCTCTTCAATAAAAAGGATAATTCATCCATGTGTGCGTGCCTGGCTCTGTGCAAATGCTGGGACTTTGGTCACTTTCCATCTTTAGCTGGAGGAGCTTGGTCAGTTGGGAACAGGGCACCCACAGGGAGCACTAGAGGGTGATGAAGCCTGGGAGGAGGACAGCCAAGTCTCAGCTGGCAGTAACATCAAAGAGGGATTTCAGGCTAGCAGGCCTGATTCTGAGTGAGTGACAGCCATATAACTGGAATGATGGTGCAGTGGGCTGGGGGTGCAGGTAAAAAACCAATCCTGATTAAAAATACTCTGATGTCTGCCAACATAGAGGAAATTCTCACCACTAATGTCACCCTTGGCTTTGAAGTCTTGAGGATCCCTGTTGAAATGAAAAGTCTTTCTCAGAAGGGAAACGTTTGTTTTTCTCAGGGAAGAACATGATGACCTGCTCAGTGTGGTCTGAATATACTTCCTTTATTTGGAGTAC
>NW_011492903.1:17837-18386 GCF_000754665.1 Bison bison bison | reverse complement strand
AAAACTCAATAGTAAGGAAATTAACAACATGATTAAAAAACGGCCCAAATACGTTAAAACACACATCACCAAAGAAGATACAGATGGCCAAATTATGAAACGATGCTCCTTATCATAAGTCATATATGTTATCAACGAACTATAAGTCAAAACAACAGGGTGAGAAACCACTATATACTTACAGGAATGGCCAAAATCCAGAACACTGACAACACCAAATACAAGTATGTGGAGCAACAGGAACTCACAGTCATTGCTGATGGAAATGCAAAATGGCACAGCCACTTTGGGAAACAGCTGGGAATTTTCTTACAAATCTCAGCATACTTTTCCTATATGATTGAAAAATCATGCTCCTTTCTATATACCCACATGTATTAGAAAACTTATATCCACATGAAATCCTGCACATGAATATTTATGTCAGCTTCCTTCATAATTGTCAAAACTTAGAAGCAACCAAGACACCCTTCAGTAGTTGAATGAATTTAAAAAACTGGTACATACAGACAATGGAAAAGTTTTAACACTAAAAATAAAAGAACCGTT
>NW_011492903.1:14547-14647 GCF_000754665.1 Bison bison bison | reverse complement strand
CTTAGGTTAGGGATGGCTTTTCGCGTGGTAGATATCCCACAGTCTGGTTTGCTAGCCCAAATTATTTCGCTCAGATAGCGCTCGGGGTATTCAGGCCAGA
>NW_011492903.1:12422-14447 GCF_000754665.1 Bison bison bison | reverse complement strand
GGATCTCCTTGCAGTCCAAGGGACTCTCAAGAGTCTTCTCCAACACCACAGTTCAAAGGCATCAATTCTTCAGCACTCAGCCTTCTTCACAGTCCAACTCAAGTTAAATAGGGACGTTTTAATTCTGCCAGCACTTTCCAGATTTCATAGAACACTCTCCTGTTCTGCAACCAGCAGCAAGGCAACACTTAGGACAACTGTGACTAGCAGAATGGGTTGCAGAGATATCAGCCTTTGTGGAGATTGACCTCTAAGGATTCTGAAAGATGGACTGTTGAGAAAACCAATGAACAGACAAGGTTTACCTAGTAAACCTTGTTCAAGGGTCAACCATACTCGTTCTTTCTCTTATTTTATTATAAAAAGGATTAATTTATAAAATAAAATAATTTATTCATAAAATGATTATTTATTATGAAAATTATTTACTTGTCCATATTGCTTAGATCAATCAATTCCCTTATTCATTAGATCCAATCTCATCTTGCCTACTCAAAAGACGTATTTCAGCCTCATCCTCTCTCTATTACATCATCCATCTATTGTCCCTGCTGAATCATAGAAATCATTTTATTTATATATCAGGAAAAACAAAAACAAAAAACTTGTCTATAGAGCCCACAACCCTTCACCAGTTACTGCCCCATTTCTCTGCTTTCACTAAGTAGGAATATTCACCAAAATATTAATAGCTGTTCATGCCACAAGCAATCCTTTTTTACTCATTTTTCTCTTGAATTCAATCCACAATTGATTCAATTAGCTACACAATTTATTTCAATGATTTTCATGTTACTAATTCTAACAGTCAATTCTCAGTCCTCTTCTTTGACATAACAGCAGTATATACCACTCCTTTCTCCTGGAAACATTGTTAAATTGGTTTCTAGGATAGCATACTATTTTGCTTTTCTTTCTATCTCACTGACCATTGCAAGTCAACGTTTTGTAGTTCTTCCTTTTCTCTCCGTCTTACTAACTTTGGAGCGTCCCAGGGCTCAATCCCTG
Source organism: Bison bison bison (assembly GCF_000754665.1). Taxonomy (NCBI): domain Eukaryota; kingdom Metazoa; phylum Chordata; class Mammalia; order Artiodactyla; family Bovidae; genus Bison; species Bison bison. Next base: position 13,439 of record NW_011492903.1, on the reverse strand, counting down.
GATTGCTGCTTTCTCTACATTCACTCGGTAATGATCTCATCTATTTTCATGTTTTCAAAGCCCATCTATATGTTGTTGATTACCAAATCTATATCATCCTTTCACATTTCTCCCTTAAATTCCAGACTTACAAATAAAATGTGTTTACCTCAATGTTTAATAGATTTCTCAAACTCAGCACATTCAGTATGCAATTGCTGACCTCCACTTCCACAAACCTGGTTCAACACCAGGCTTTTTTTCCTCGCTACACTGGGTATATACTGATGCATAAAAATTTACAACATACTTAATAGTGTAACATAACACATATTTATTATTTCATAGTTCCTTTGGGTCAAAACATGGCTTAGCTGAGTATTCGGATTTCAGAGTCTTTTGTCAGGCTTCCCTTGTGGCTCAGCTGGTAAAGAATCTGTCTGCAATGTGAGAGACCTGGGTTTGATCCCTGAGTTGGGAAGATCTCCTGAAGAAGGGAAAGGCTACCCACTCCAGTATTCTGGTGTGGAGAATTCCAGGACTGTATAGTCCATTGGGTCACAAAGAGTCAGACACGAATGAGTGACTTGCACTTGCACTTTCACTTTCAAAGTGTCAGTCATGTCTCAGGTCTCACCTGAAAGTTTAATAACACAGGATCCACTCCCAAGCTCCTGTGTCTGTTTACAGAATTCAGATATTTTCTGGCTATCTGGTTGAAGTAAGCCTCAGTTCATTGCCACATGGACTTCTCTACTGTATCTGCTCACTTCATCAAAGCCAGCAAGGGAAAGAGTCTGCTAATAGTATGGAAGTGATCATCCTATATAGTCATAGAAGTCACTTCCTATCATTTTTGCCATATTATATTGGTTAGAAGCAGTTACTGGTCCCTCCCACACTCAAGAGGAGGTAATCCCATGAAGGCGTGAATACCAGTAGGCCCAAACCACATGGGGTCATCTTAGAATCATTTTGCCATACCTGATGCAAAGAGCTGACTCGCTGGAAAAGACCCTGATGCTGGGAAAGGTAGAG
>NW_011492903.1:9488-10468 GCF_000754665.1 Bison bison bison | reverse complement strand
ATCTCCAAAGTAGTCGAATAGTTATCATTTAGCCCCTTGAAACATACAGGGGGCATAATAAGACTGGAAGGCTGAAATTTGCTGCAGAATGTAGGTGGGTGCTGAGTTACTAGGAGAAAGCTGAGCTTCACAAGTGTAAATCAGTATACATTGCTACTGTCTATATAATATCCACAAAGATAAGTAATATCTTTCTCTGGATTTTAACAAGAAAGATGACATCCAAAGGAGATGGGGAAATGTCTCCTGACTCAAGCCATACATTTGAAGAAAAAAAAAAAAATGGAAGACATCCTGGTAGACATCTTTTAAGAATTTGATAGAGCATTAAGAGAAAGGGTGAGCATGGGAAATTCATCAATTCACAAATGTCAGATACAAAAAGTCTCAAGGCAAATAAATATAGTTACTTTCTCAAAGGAATTGTGTTCACTGTGTTCTTACTATGAACACATGCTTCTTTAAACTGTCTACCTTTGGTTTTCAAAATCCTACAGATCTCATAGTCAACGACAACAAGAAAAAAAAAAACACACTGCTTAATTGTTTAATTTCCCTATTACAGTTAGGTTAACTTTTCCTAACACTTCCACTATCTCTAAAGAACTGCAAGAGGATATCCCCTCTCTCCAGTAATTCCATCACAAAGGACCTAAAAGGGGAAAGCAGAAAAGAGAATAAAATGTATTCTATTTTTCTACACCATTGCTTTATTCTTCCCCTACCTGGTGGTGCTCACTTTTGCATCTGCAGAAAGAAAGAAACTGGGGGAAAGTGTTCTGGTGGAGGAAAGAATTTTTAAAAAGAGAGCATAAGAGGTGTAACAAGAGGTACACATACATACATTTTTATTATTAATTTCTAATTTGTATTTTGGCCCTCAATGTGCCCTTTATGTTACTTTGAACTCTTTAGTAACTTGTTTCATGACAAGAACATAATGAATTCTCGAATATGTTCCATGCAGAGTTGAAAAGAAT
>NW_011492903.1:8807-9388 GCF_000754665.1 Bison bison bison | reverse complement strand
TACTTCTGTGTTTTTACTTCTCTCTTTAGATTTCTTTTAATTAAAGTCTATTTTGGCTGGTATTAAAATAATCACCCTAGCATTATTTTTCCAAGTATCTTACTGGCATTTTAAAAATGTTTTAGACTTTTTAAAACATTCAAGCATTTCTGTGTCCTTAGGTTTTAGCACTGTTTCTGATAAATACCATATGGTTGCATTTTTGAACATTCTGTCCTGCCAAACTTTGTCTTTTACCTGGAAAATTTATTCCATCTAAATTCACTGTAATCCTCCTATATATAGATTTAGTTATATCATATTAGTTTCTATTTGTCTCTTTTCCCATACTTCTGTTTTCCTTCTCCTTTCTTTTTCTCTTCTGTGTTTTTCTCCCATAATCTACTTTCTTCTTTCACAATTTTAATTTCTACTCCTTTTCAGTATCATATTAGCGGTCTCAGTAAATTCAGAAAACAAATATGTACAAAGTTTTAATATTCCAAATCAGCCATACTGTGGCACCTTGGAAACCAGTTTGTTATAGCCATCACACACACACACACACACACACACACACACACACACACACACAAAAGGGT
>NW_011492903.1:7692-8707 GCF_000754665.1 Bison bison bison | reverse complement strand
TACTGAAAGGGGGAAAATACAGGAATTGTATTTACCTTTTTTTCCCCTAGTAAAGCACGTAGCAAGCTTCATATTTAAGATTTCAGCTGTCTTACCCATGAAAAGGTACACAGTAATCTGTACTAGTTCCAACATCATAAAAGAGGCCTATCAGGGCTAATGCCTGCCTGCAAGAGCAATTTTTCTCCTGATGAATAAAAAATCCATATATCAAAATCATGGGTGGCAGGTAAAATTTCTGAGCATTTTGGGCAAGGACTAGATGTAAGTGTTGGCTTAAACACGAATGAACATAGCATCAGTGTTACTCAATTCTAGAAAGATGACAATGGCCCAAGAGTCTTGAAATACAGACATTATTTCTTCCAGTTAAGTGAAAAATCCCTTTTGTATACCAGAAGTCACATACCTGATATACTATATAAGAACAATTATGGATACAGACATTGATAAATAAAATAATGTTGGAAGCAGAGTCAAATAGCATAAGACTCCATAACTATATACATAAATAGCTTTTGACTCAGAAAAGAGTTATGGGAAAGGCAGGCATTTAGAGTTCCAGAATGCTAAAGACATCTTCCACTCTCTATTAATACCTGTATTATTGAACAAATAAATGCTAGACACAGAACTAGGAATTTTACACATATTAAGTCACTTAATCTTCATAACAACCATATGAATAGAACTATTCGTATCCATTGTTTAACAGATAAAGAAACTGATATATCAAGTAGTTAATGGATTTGTCCTTGGATAGATAAAAAATGTCTTTAAACCTGTAAAGTATTTACTGTCTCTGCTACTTACTCTGTATGTTAGACAGTTTATAACACAAATCTCCCAATCAGCATACAAAATTAATTATTCAAGTAACCACACATCACCTAGTATAGAGCTAAATACACAATGCTGCTGCTGCTAAGTCACTTCAGTCGTGTCTGACTCTGTGTGACCCCATAGACAGCAGCCCATCAGGCTCCCCCATCCCTGGGATTCTCCAGGCAAGAAC
>NW_011492903.1:7255-7592 GCF_000754665.1 Bison bison bison | reverse complement strand
TATAGCCATCACACACACACACACACACACACACACACACACACACACACACAAAAGGGTAATAAGCCTGGACTTCCAATGGCTTGTAAACCATAATTACAAAGTCTAATAACCATAACAAATTTGGAATCAGAAAATAATTTCCAGTTCCAGACTTAGCCTTTCGACACAAGCTACAGAGTAGGCAGCAATCTTAGGAAGCATCATGATGGTACATACATCTATTAGATACATATATTAGATGGCACATACATCTGTTCGATATCTAACACATCACAGGGTAAGAGGTTTTGACAGTGAATGCAGAGGCAAAATATATCCATGTTAAGTCAGAGTC
>NW_011492903.1:4785-5861 GCF_000754665.1 Bison bison bison | reverse complement strand
ACATCAGTTTTCTCACAGAATTGATATTCCTGATTAACCTCTTAAATAAGCTATATTTTTTAATAAATCCTCTCAGACTATAAAAATCAATAGGACTTCAGTGTAACAGTGTTGAAAATATTTTAGTATTAAAAGAAATTTAAAGCATTTATAATCTCACTACCCACAAATAATCAGGATTAAGGTTGTTGATGAATTCCCTTATCCTCTACTTTCAAATTTCACTTCTTTGAAATTTGATGCAGTGAGTGGTAACCATGAAGCTGCCCAGGTGATTGGCTACCTCTGAGAGATCTGACTTTTTTCTAAGGAGAGCAGCTTGTTAGATGATGGAGAACCAATAAAAACTAGCCAAAAATTTAAGGCCACAGCTATTATCTAGCTTTGATTAACACCATACTCTATGCCACTGATTCTCAAAGTGTGGGACCTGGACAAGCAGCATCTATATCATGGGAAACTTGTTAGAAATACTAATATTCAGATTCACTTGAGTACTACTCAATCAGTAGACCCGGGTGTGGAGCCCAGTAATCTGTGCTTGAAAAATCTTTCCAAGGGATCCTTATACACCCTCAAGTTGTGGAGCCACTACTCTAAGCAAATTTATTGCCTGGAAATGCAGTCAAGGTGAGAATGATAACAGCTAACACTTTCCGATTACTTTTTATGATCCAAGTATTGCACTAACACTTAAAACACATCATGTCATTTATTTCCACACGTATATATACTTACCTCTTAAGAGGTAAGTACTACTGATTCCATTTCACAAATGAAGAAACTAAGGAGTTCAAGTAACTTGATCAAGGTTACACTGATAATAAATGATAGGCTGATGTTAAAAATCCAGGTACAAAACTGCTCCAGGGACCCTGCTTTTAACTAGCATAATATTATCACTTTCTTCCTTAAAATACTAAGGCAACAATAACCCGGTGTACGAGACAGCAAAAGAGACACTGATGTCTAGAACAGTCGTATGGACTCTGTAGGAGAGGGAGAGGGTGGGAAGATTTGGGAGAATGACATTGAAACATGTAAAATATCATGCAAGAAACGAGTTACCAGTCCAG
>NW_011492903.1:3149-3354 GCF_000754665.1 Bison bison bison | reverse complement strand
TGGCATAGTCAATAAAGCAGAAATAGATGTTTTTCTGGAACTCTCTTGCTTTTTTGATGATCCAGCAGATGTTGGCAATTTGGTCTCTGGTTCCTCTGCCTTTTCTAAAACCAGCTTCAACATCTGGAAGTTCACCGTTCACGTATTGCTGAAGCCTGGCTTGGACAATTTTGAGCATTACTTTAATAGCATGTGAGATGAGTGC
>NW_011492903.1:0-765 GCF_000754665.1 Bison bison bison | reverse complement strand
CTACAGCACTCTTTGTAACAGCAAAATACTGGAAAAAGCCTAAGTGTAAATCAGTAGGAAAGATCTACTTAGGAGTCACTAAGTAGTTACTTCTGTAGTATGGATTCCCATGCCGTGGAGACTGGATGTTTTGATCAGCCTGTCATAGTGCCTTGGTAAACCGTGTCATTCTATGTCTCCTTGCATATATCCCATGCTTCAGGCCTAACAATTGCTCCTACTGATTGCTGCAGACTTTCTTTTAACTTACAGTAATACTTTCATTTAGATTATACATAAAGTCCTGCTGCTGTGGAAACCATTTTTCTCTTAAATATGATTTAGCTTCTCTTCTGTGCTACCTATATGCTGATATCACATTTTAACTCTCATTCATTGTTTCCTCTCACATATACACTGTTGTGTACATGAAGGTATCATAATATGCACATTGACATGATTACACATAGTTTCAGATTTTTGTTCCTCTCTCTGTGCTCATCTGCAAACATTTGCAGTCATCTCCATTGTTCTCTCTATATAAAGCCTTTGCTATCAATTTCCTTATGATAGGGGATTAGTGGGACATTATATCTTCATTACCTTCTTCTGTGGATGAGCAGAAAGAGAGGAGAGTCAATTCATTTTGTTAAGTACTATATTAAACATCTCTACATAAGTGTAAAAAACTACTATATATCACTATGATTTGTATTTAAACTAAATCATTATGTTGTGAAATGACCACAATATTCCCTTTACAAACATGAGCTTAGAGATATATAT
>NW_011492902.1:12297-14298 GCF_000754665.1 Bison bison bison | reverse complement strand
CCACTTCCAGTTTGCCTTGATTCATGGACCTGACATTCCAGGTTCCTATGCAATATTGCTGTTTACAGCATCGGACCTTGCTTGTATCACCAGTCACATCCACAACTGGGTATTGTTTTTGCTTTGGCTCCATCCCTTCATTCTTTCTGGAGTTATTTCTCCACTGATCTCCTGTAGCGTATTGGGCACCTACCAACCTGGGGAGTTCCTCTTTCAGTATCCTATCATTTTGCCTTTTCATACTGTTCATGGGGTTCTCAAGGCAAGAATACTGAAGTGGTTTGCCATTCCCTTCTCCAGTGGACCACATACTGTCAGACCTCTCCACCATGACCCATCCGTCTTGGGTGGTCCCACATGGCATGGCTTAGTTTCATTGACTTAGACAAGGCTGTGGTCCATGTGATCAGATTGGCTAGTTTTCTATGATTCTGGTTTCAGTGTGTCTGCCCTCTGATGCCCTCTCGCAACAGCTACCATCTTACTTGGGTTTCTCTTACCTTGGACATGGCTATCTCTTCACGGCTGCTTCAGCAAAGCAAAGCCGCTGCTCCTTACCTTGGACGAGGTCGCCCCCTCCTGACCTTGAACGTGGAGTACCTCCTCTCCGCACTCCTGCGCCCACGCAGCCACCGCTCCTTGGACGTGGGGTAGAGGTGATATTTAAAGCCATGGGAACAGAAGAGCTTATCAAGGGAGTAAGTGAAGCAGGAGAAAAGACTTGGACCAAGGACTGAGTCCCGGAGCATTCTCACATTTGAGATTAGATTTTGTCACATCTGCCTTGTAATCTGAGACTCACCCTTCTCAAGTTTCCTGTTTAGCTTCTTTCTATTCACAAGTGTCAGGTCTGCATTATGGTCTGTGGCATTTCCTGCCCAATCCTGTTTCTTCCCCTCTCGTATTTCACAGCTAGTACCCCCAATAAACCTCTTGCACTCCAAACTCTCATATCTGCTTCCCAGAGGACCTGAACTGGCAACAACTGGTACTAGGATTGATCTGAGAAAGCAGAGGTAAGGTGGGGCTTGGGACTGGATCATTTATTACGTGAAATGAAATGAGGACCTCATCCCAGCTGGTATGTGGGCCTAGGATAGTCCCTGGCACAAGATGGTGGCCCAATTGCTAAAATTTTCACTAGTAGTGAGTTGACAGAATGCTCTGGTGAGAGAAAATGCTCTGGCAGATGCAATGAAAAGATGTGGATAATGTTGTTTACAAGGACAGTGGAATTGGCTGGCTGTTATTATTAATAAATTGCTTTGAAACCCTATGGAGGAATAATAAAATTGCTGAGGGCAATTAACAACTGAAAACTAAGTGAATAGCCCAAGGATAAACAGACTGACAGGGCTTCCCAGGTGGCTCTAGCAGTAAAGAACCCACCTGCCAATGCAGAAGATGTAAGAGATGCAGGTTCGATCCCTGAGTTGGGAAGATCCCCTGAAGGAGGGCATGGCAACCCACTCCAATAATCTTGCCTAGAGAATCTCATGAACAGAGAAGCCCCAACGGGGTTGGGGAGGGGTGCTACAGTCCATAGGGCCACAAAGAGTTGGACACAACTGAAGTGACTTAGCATGTACAGATGCAAACAGACAGCCAATAAGGATGTTGTTTAATAATACAATTTTTAAAAAGCAGCAATAGAAAAGAGGCCAGGAGTTAACACCTCACTAAAAAGCCATGATCCCCTACCCAGTTCCTGGACCTGAGTCAGTTTTCAGACCCAGAACCCCCTGGCTGAAGAAATGGCTAGGCCTCCAGGAGGAAGAACAATGCATCACCATGGCAATTACATACCATAATAATAGTTCCAGTCCTTCCCTGAAGGGATGTGTGGCCATTGACTTGGGTGACATTATACTAGGGAAAGGGGAGACATTTAGAAGATCACTGGACATTAATACCCAGAGACCTAAAGTGTCTCTCTAGTAAGGGGTTCCAGGTAATAAATAGGGAGGCAGAACACAAATTTGGATAAAAGATAGTTTATAA
>NW_011492902.1:8502-9777 GCF_000754665.1 Bison bison bison | reverse complement strand
AAAAAGGTGAAGAAACACACATTAGAACTGTTATACTAAGAAAGAATTCGTATACTAAGAAAGGAAATAAAATGGAATCATATAAAAAGCTCAATTAAAATCATAGAAGAGAGAAAAAGAGGTTGGGGAGGAAACAGTACAAATGCAACAAATAGATAACAGTTAGAAAGGTGATAGATATTAATCTAACTATATCAATAATCACTTTAAACATAAATGGCCTAAATGCACCAATTAGAAGACAGAAATTGTCAGAGTGGATTTTAAAAAGACCCAATTATAAAGACAGGTAGGTTAAAAAAAAAAAGGATAGACAGAAATATACCAAAAAAACACTAACCAAAAGAAAGCTAGGGTAGCTACATTTTTATCAGACAAAGGAGGCTTCAGAACAATGAATACTATCAAGAATAAAGAGGAGCATTACATAATGATAAAGTGGTCAACTCTCAGGAAGACATAACAATCCTTAATGTATATGAACCTGACAACACAGAATCAAAATAAGTGAGACAAAAACGGACAAAACCAGGGACTTCCCTGGTGATTCAGTGGTTAGGACTCCATGTTTCTACTGAAGGGGACATGGGTTCGATCCTTGGTCAGGAAACTAAGATTTCAGCCAAAAACAAACAAACAAAACAAAACAAAACAAAAAAAACCTGACAAACTGAAAGGAAAAATAGATATACCCAACTATCAGAATTTGAGACTTCAACATCCTTTTGTTAGTAATTGATAGATCCAGAAGACAGAAAATCAATATGAATGGAGAAGGGAGAAGATGAAAACCAGTAAAAGCCCTGAGACAACTGCAGCAAGGTTGGTCTAGACTCTTCTTCTCTGTTTCCCCTCAGATATAGAGGCTCACAGAAACATTGTGCAGGTTTGGAGAAATGAATCAATGCAATGCAAAGGGAAGGCTGGGCAGGCATGGAAGTGCATGGCTTAGATTACCTTTCAAGAAAGAATTTCCCATGTATCTGTAAGGAGTGAAGTTAGCTGACAGGCTCAAACTGCAGCGTCTTCCAAGATCAGCTGCAGTATTCTTGACAAAGCCATACTTTCCCTTGGAAGATTCTAGCCAACAACCTGGAATAGCGGTGATACTAGGGCCTGGCCATTTCTCTCCAACTTCGGACTCTTCTAACAGGCAATCTTTCCTCCAGAACTCTCCACTGGGTTGACCAAGACCTTGTCACATCTGTCTTGCAGCCTAAGGTATCTCTGCCCAATTTCCCTCCCTCCCTTGACCCTTTCACATGTGTTAGATCC
>NW_011492902.1:7365-8402 GCF_000754665.1 Bison bison bison | reverse complement strand
GACTTCACTTTCACTTTTCACTTTCCTGCATTGGAAAAGGAAATGGCAACCCACTCCAGTGTTCTTGCCTGGAGAATCCCAGGGATGGGGGAGCCTGGTGGCTGCGGTCTGTGGGGTCACACAGAGTCAGACACGACTGAAGTGACTTAGCAGCAGCAGCAGCATGGTCCGTTAACCTAGTCTTGTTCCCTGCCCTTTTATCTTTCACAGGCTTTATCTCCAATTAACATCTTGCATTCCTAACTCCATATTAGCATCTGCTTCCCAGAGGACCCAAATTAACGCAATTAACCATTCACCACCGCCATCCACTTAGAGAAATTCTGCAGGAGACACTTAATCAAGCATTTCAAGGGTCTCTCCGTTATAATCAACATGTTTTCAGCAAGTTCCTCAGTTTATTTCACAGCTAGGTAATTCAGACAATGAAAATCATTTACTACCCCAAACTCACAATCTTCATCAAAAGCCTATGTGCTACAGCTACAGTTTTGCCCATCACTGCATTCAGTTTCTCTTGCATGGTACCATAATGATGAAGCTCATCATAAAAGCATAAATTTGGGTTGTTTAAAGTCAATCCGAGCCATGTTTATAATCATTCAAATTGAGGGTTTTTTTTTTCCCCCAGAAAGACACAGATTTTTCTTGAAACTCAAATAATCAAGTGATTACTTTTCCTTATGAAAGTCAGTGACTTTCTTGAGCAAAAGTCATAAAGCTGAGGAAAAAAATCCTTAACTGACAAGCATTAAGTGCTTCTCTTGAATCTCCATGTGTAGCTCCAGTGGACAGAGCCTTCCTATGGATAATGGTGTGTAGAGAGACATGTTTGTCAGGGTAGATTAGACTCTGCTGTAATAATAAACAAACCCTGAAATTTCACTGGCTTAATACAGAGATTTTTTTCTCACTCACACAAAGTCCTATGAAATGGTTCCTGTCTGAACAACTATTCTAGATAGGTTTCCTCTAAGTGATGAAAGGAGATCAGTCCCGGGTATTCATTGGAAGGACTGATGTTGAAGCTGAAACTT
>NW_011492902.1:3647-5673 GCF_000754665.1 Bison bison bison | reverse complement strand
ACAGACATGAACTTGGGCAAACTGCAGGAGATGGTGAGGGACAGGGAGGCCTTGTGTGCTGCAGTCCAAGTGGTCGCAAAGAGTCAGAGATGACTGGGTGACTGAACAACAACAATGATAGTGAGATATAGAAATGTTACTCCTATACAGTTCCATCTCCTCTTCCATTTTTTGTACTGTTTGCTCAGCAGCAAAACCTGCACTTCTTTACAGCATCCTTAATCTTGAACTTCCTCAGTCTCTATTCCAAATAAAGTTAGTCTCTTCAGGACAGCTATGCACCTCTGTTTGTATGGCCTGACTCTCACCCTCTGCAGAATCTCTGTGCTACTGCTCCAGAGATGGAACAGGAACTTTTATTATATCAATGCCATTCCCATATAAGCAAGACTCTAGGCTGGGGGGCAGGAGGCGATGGGGCATTGCTGGTCTTCTTGGTTTGTCTCTCCCAGTATGGAATCTCAGCTCTACAGGGAACCTGGTTTGAAGATTATTAAAGCCTAGTATTCTCAGCTTACTATGTCTGGAGTAGAGTTTCTGTCCTATGGATGTGAGCTGGGTGGAGGAAATGTCCTTTAATAGCTGAATGGATAAACAAATTATGGTACATCAATATAACAGAATATTATTCAAGAATAAAAAGAAATGAGCTATCAGATCACAAAAAGAAATGGATGAAACCTGAATGAATGTTATTAAGTAAATAAGCTAGTCTGGAAAAGGTTATACACTGCATGATGCCAATTATACAACATTCTGGAAAAGGTAAAACTTAGAGGAAATAAAAAATATCAGAGACTATTTTCTTTTGCTTCAGAATAGTTTTATTAGTTTGGATACAGTATGTCAGCGCTCAACAATTCCTCTCCTACTTTGACACATGAATCCACTCAATTGGGGTCTTCATTGCCCCATAGCTCATATACTGTAATGTTACTGTGTGCGTCTGCAGGAACCTCAACGTTGGGAGGGTTGAGGTTACCGCCGGTTGCCATGGTGAGTTTCAGATTATGCACCCTGGACATAAATTTCACAAGGTCCATCTCGAGCAGGGTTAAGGTATCGAACATATAGTCTTTGTTTGGGGGAAGCCTTTTTCTTTTTCTTTCCCGGAGAGCCAAATGAATCACCCTGATGGGAAGGAGGAGTCTGCACATTACTCTCACCACTCTGTCCTGCCAACTTCACTGTCACATACATCAGCACAATGAAGAAAAGCCAGAGCAACGTGATCTCAAGCCAATCTTGGGCATACTCTGGTAGATTCTGCCAAATTAGAAAGTGTCCTCCACAGAGCACCTTCCCCTGGAGTTCTTTGGCTTTCTTTCTCTGAGAAGTAAACAACACAGATAACACCCATGGATAAGCACAGGAACCATTTGAGGGACCACACGATGTGCCGAGAGGAAATGGCCCCTGGTGTGCTGGTCTGCCCTGGCACCTGGAGACTGAGGACCAGGCAAGGTTGGGCCCTTGGTAACGTCATAGAGGGCCCCACCCCAGCCAGAACCCATATGGCCATTGTGATGACTTCAGGGCAGAGGACAAGAAGGCTTACAGGGGTCAACTGGGAGTAGGGCTTAAAGGGAAATGGTGATATTTCCAGCGGGCAATCAAAAAAGAGGTGGGAGTGACAGAATGCCATCTCCTTGCCAGTGTATTCTTTCTGAACCTGATGCTCTACTGAGAGGGTGGTTCAGTCTTCTATTTTTATTTTTCCATTTGTTAAATCCAGATACTGTGCTGAGCAGAGCAGACATGGGCATGTGGGCATGTGCCCCTGTGGAGCAGACAGCCAAGTGGGAAAGAAAGATATTAAACCAGAGGCCACAAACTAGGAGCCACTGATATATTTTGTGTGGTCTACACTGTTCCTAAAAATGACTGTGCTCAGTCACTAAGTCATGTTTGACTCTTTAAGACCCCATGGACTGTAGCCCTCCAGGCTCCTCCGTCCCTGGGATTTCCCAGGCAAGAATCCTTCTCCAGGCAAAGGGGATGTTTTAGGGCAGTTAAACTATTCTGT
>NW_011492902.1:2181-2848 GCF_000754665.1 Bison bison bison | reverse complement strand
CAAAAAGGACGTGCTAAAAAATAAAAAAGCCCCGTGGTAATGGGGTTACATCAAAGAAGACAGGAATGAGCTCCCAATGGCCAAAGCTGTAACAAAATGAGCAAAGTAATAAATTAAGTAAGTAACCTTTTGGTACTATACCCCAAAGTATAAAATAAATATCTATGGGTCAAAACTGATATAAATAAACAATTGAATACATGTGAGAGAATAGACCAATTTCCCATGCAGAAGAATTTCAGATATGTGACACAGGTAATTTTGCTCTCAGGGAGGTGGAGTGTACCTCCCTATTCCTTAAGAGTGAATTACACGTAGTGACTTCCTTCCCAAAAAATACAACAATATGGAATGAGAGAAAAAGAGTAACTTGACAGTGGGATAACCTGACAAACACTACTTCAGCCATGTGGTCAGCGTCAGCATTAACAGGGATAAGGCGATGTTGACAGTATCAGACGATGAAAGGGACACTCAACCTCTGCAGGCTTCCTCCCCCCAAATCTATCCCAGGCTAATAGGAAAAACATCAGACAAATCCAAGTTGAGGAACATTTTATAAAATACTTGACTGCTACTGCTAAGTCACTTCAGTCATGTCCGACTCTGTGAGACCCCATAGACGGCAGCCCACCAGGCTCCCCCATCCCTGAGATTCTCCAGGCAA
>NW_011492902.1:0-1074 GCF_000754665.1 Bison bison bison | reverse complement strand
ACTAAAATGCTACACTACTTTTTATAAGGGACTTGATCATCCATGGATTTGGGTATCTGATGGTTGGCGGTGGTGTCCTAGAACCAATCTCCCACAGATATCAAGGGCCAGCTGTACCTTAAGGGAAGTGAGCTAGATGGCTGGATAAAAATAATAATATATAAAACAGTGTTCCTATACACTAACAACCAATTACATTAATAATGGAAGACACCATTTATAATAGCTACAAACAGATAATTACCTAAGAATATATTTTAAAAGAAATATGCAATAGCTATTTTAAGAAAATTCTGAAATGCTACTGAAAAACACAATGTAATGCCTGACAAAATGGAAAGATATCTATTTGGGGGGGTATGAAAAATTGTATACAGATATCAATTTTCCTCAAATTATTCTATAATTGTGATAAGATCTCAACAAAAATACTAATATGATCGGTGTAGGAAATAAGCTAATACTAAAATGTATGTGGAAAAACAAACATGTAACAAGAGGCAGGACATTTCCGAAAAAGAAGACTAATGAGCATGGAAGGCAGTCCTTACTAGCTTTTAAAGCATATGGTTAAGACTACACAGTTACATAGAGAAGTACTGGTACATGGTTAGACTTAGCGTTCGCTAGGTAAGAAGAGAATACAGAAATCAACTCAACTACACACACACACAGACACACAGAGCTTTTGTCTGAATGTGTTTCCCCCCAAATTCATGTTGAAAACCTCGTGTCCAGTGTGATGATATTAGAAGGTGGGCCTTTGGGAGATAATTAGATCATGAGGGTGGAGCCCTCAAGAATGAGGATTAATGCTCTTACAATGAGAACTCACAGAGCTCCCTAGCTCCTTTTGCCATGTCAGAATTCAGTAAGTCCCTTACATAGGAATCTTCAAATTGCAAACTTTCAAAGCTTAGAACTTGCATTCCCACGTCCAATCACGCAATTTAGTTCATGTGTCTGGTGGACATTGTCACATGCATGCCTCCTCTACAAGTGGTGCTTTTGTGTACTGTACTGTATAGAGTACATTAGTACAGTCTTTTTATTTCTAGCCCAGGATGTCCCAAA
>NW_011492901.1:12134-13658 GCF_000754665.1 Bison bison bison | reverse complement strand
ATTGCTGAAATCCAGATAGTTCTTATTTCTGAAACATTAGGCAGAAAGCATTTTAGGTGAGGAATTGTGACCCTGCTATTGGAAATATCATTATTTAGGCTACCTGTAGGTCAGTTCAGTTCAGTCCATTCACTTAGTTGTGTCCGACTCTTTGCGACCCCATGAACTGCAGCACACCAGACCTCCCTGTCCATCACCAACTCCTGGAGTCCACCCAAACTCATGTCCATCAAGTCGATGATGCCACTCAACCATCTCATTCTCTGTTGTCCCCTTCTCCGCCTGCCCTAAATCTTTCCCAGCATCAGGGTCTTTTCCAGTGAGTCAGCTCTTTGCACCAGGTGGCCAAAGTATTGGAGTTTCAGCTTCAACATCAGTCCTTCCAATGAATACCCAGGACTGATCTCCTTTAGGATGGACTGGTTGGATCTCCTGGCAGTCCAAGGGACTCTCAAGAGTCTTCTCCAACACCACAGTTCAAAAGCATCAATTCTTCGGCGCTCAGCTTTCTTCACAGTCCAACTCTCACATCCACTGGAAAAACCATAGCCTTGACTAGATGAAAGACCTTTGTTGGCAAAATAATGTCTCTGCTTTTTAATATGCTGTCTAGGTTGGTCATAACTTTCCTTGTGGGTCAGTTAACCATTTTTGAGCTGGACTGGTGAGCTTACCATGTAAGGTAACGACTGACCAGTGGAATTTTGGGACAGAATCCTTCTTTAAATTAGCTTCTCTACCTACAAAATCCAAGGAGAATAGATTATCTGAGCCCTGTCCTCTGTAATGTGCTGGTGTTGAAGAAAACTTCTACTAGGATACAAGATCAAGGACAAGGAAACCCAACTTGCAAACAGCTGCAAGGAACACAGTCTTATTTCCATAAAGTTAAAGAGGTTTGGAGAACAAATATCCTATGACATTGCTTATATGTGGAATCAAAAAAGAATTGTACAGAACAGAATAGAGTTACAGATATAGAAAACAATCTTATGGTTACAAGGGGGAAAAGGGTGGGGAGGGATAAACTGGGAGATAAGGATTGACATATGGGCTTCTTCGGTGGCTCACACTGTAAAGCGTCTGCCTACAATGTGGGAGACCCAGGTTTGATCCCTGGGTCAAGAAGATCCTCTGGAGAAGGAAACGGCAACCCACTCCTGTATTCTTGCCTGGGAGATCCCATGGATGGAGGAACATGGTAGGCTACAGTCCACGGGGTCGCAGAGAGTCGGACATGACTGAGCGACTTCACTATACACACTACTGTGTATAAAATAGATAACTAATAAGGACCTACCCATATAGCACAGGGAGCTCTACTCAATACTGTATGCTGCTACTGCTGCTGCTAAGTCGCTTCAGTCGTGTCTGACTCTTTGTGACCCCATAAATGGAGTGGGTTGCCATTGCCTTCAATACCGTATACCACATAGGTAATGACCTATGTGGGAAAAGAATCTTAAAAATACTGGGTAGAGTGGAGATATATATATATATATATATATATATAAAAGTGAAAGT
>NW_011492901.1:8252-10334 GCF_000754665.1 Bison bison bison | reverse complement strand
AAATAGGTTCATCAGGGCCATTTGTGTAGATTCCAAAGCTGTCCTTTTTTTATCCCACAGCTACAGCTGTCCCTCAGCCAATCAACACCTGCTTTGGGGGCATTCTTCTGGGATTTACCTAGGACCACGCACTAGGAAAGTTGCTGTCGTAAGTTGCTGCAACCTGTCTGCTCCTATCTTGTATGTGAACTTCTGCTTTGCAGATTTCAACAGGATTTATTTGGCTGAGGAAGTAGCTCAAGGTTTTGAAGGAGAGAGAGAGGGAGGGCAAGGCGTGGAGGAGGGGCCGCCCAGGCAAGACATAGGCAGAGCATCTTCCTGAGGATTAATCGATTCCTTAAACACAAACAGGATGAGGTCTTTTCCCACCGCAGTTGGTATTTCCCACCAAAATATTGGTTTTATTTTGCTTCTGTTTTTCTCTCATTTCTCCTGGGCGACTTGGCACTTCTAGCTGTGTGTTTCAGGTGACAGGATGAAGGGGACTTAACGACTTTCAGGAAAACACAATAAAATCGGGAGTGAAAATTGAATGTGATTTCTTGTGGTGCCCAAACAAGAACCAATATCCCGAATCTGTTCTAGTACATTCTTTCTAACCTTTTAAAGTGTAAAAACAGCTAACGTGTGCTCAGAGCTGATCTTGTGCCAGGCATGCTTCTTGGTACTTTATTTATTTATGCCAAAAAACAACCTAAGGCAGTGAGGCAGTATTTTTTTTTTTTTTTACACAGATTCATAGAGGTATAATTCACATACAATCTGATTCATCCATTAAAGTATACCATTCACTATTTTTTAGTGTGTTTACAGATATGTGTAACAGTCAACACAAGCAATTTGAGAACTGTTTATCACCCCCCAAAGGAACCCCATATTCAATAGTAGTCACTCCTTAGTACCCCTCCCCTCACCCCTAGAAAACATGAGTCTATTTTCTTTCTCCATACATTTCCTTACTTTGAACATTTCATATAACTTGAGTCATGTAATATGTGACTATTTGTGCATGGCTTCTACCATGGAAGATAATGTGTTTGAGGTTCATCCATGTAGTAGCATGTACCATACTTCATTCCTTTGTATGGCTGAATAATATTCCACTAGCACATTTGGGTTGTTTCCAGTGTTTGGCTATTGTCAATAATGCTGCCATACACATTCCCATCCAAGTTTTTGTGTGAAGGTGAAGTTGCTCAGTCATGTCCAACTCTTTGCGACCCCATGGACTGTAGCCTGCCAGGCTCCTCCGTCCATGAGATTTTCCAGGCAAGCATAATGGAGTAGGTTGCCATTTTCTTCTCCGAGTTTTTGTGTAAATAAATGTTTTTATTTCTCTTGGGTATAGACTGAGGACTGGAAGAGAATATCTTCATTATCCTTATTTTACAGATGAGAGAAGTGGATAGTCGAGAGCAAAAGGCATGGAATCCAGGAATGGTGGTGTGGGAACTCACACTGGCTATAATCCACTAGGTTGCAAATCTCTTTTTCATTGGAAAGGCAGTGCATTGAGTTTCATGGCTCTAGTTGAGCATACTGGCTTTAGAGTTACACTGATGTGATTTTAAATGCTGACCGTCTCACTTAATTACCATGTGATGTTGGACAAGTCAGTTTATCTCCATGAGCTTCGGTTGCCTGTTTTGTAGAACTGCACTGAAAACAATATTGCTGCATCATGGACCACTGTTTCTGTGAGGATTACAGGAGATATTACATGTGAAATGCTGAGCATAAGACTTGCCTGGTGCACAGTGCTCAGTAGGTGTTAGCTACGATTATTGTCTGCCTCTCCCACAGCACTTAAGATGGTACCAGTAAAGCTCAGTTGGAAGTAACATTATCAATGTTGAGCTGTCACTGAGTGGCAATGGTCTCTGTGCTCTAAAGGAAAATGGTCTTTATGAATTGCAGGAAATCCAGTAAGCACCCTCTGAGCTTGAAGACTGATCCAGAGGCAGAAGAGCCCATGACTGAGCCACCGGGAGCACCATTCCAGATGGACTTGGTGGGCAGACCAGGAAGCTAGCTCAGTTGCCATCATAAAGGCTTTCCTTCCAGCCAGTCAGTGTGTTCAAG
>NW_011492901.1:5236-7258 GCF_000754665.1 Bison bison bison | reverse complement strand
CAGCTTTACCACTAGTGCCACCTGGGAAGCTGTAGCCCCTGTTACTCTTACTGCAGAATAAATGACCCCAAAACTTAGTGGCTTAAAATTAACAACCATTTTATTAAGCTGCCAGATCCTGTGGGCCAAGAATTAAGGTGATGCTTTTCCTCCTCGTGGCATCAACTAATGTTCTTTAATGGCATTCAGCTAGTGTATAGATTGGTCTGGAGTACTTCTGATGCCATTGCTTCTGTCTCCAGTGGCTGGACGGGGATGGCTCCAACAAGAACCGCCCCCAGAGCACCTTCACCTTGCCTCCCCTTGTGGCCTGGGCTTCCTCACAGTGCAGCAGACTCTTACAGGGAAGCTCATAGCTCTGTACATGAATGCTCACTTGCACAGATAAAAGGTGCATGACCTTTGTGACTGAGCCTGGGCAGTCACACAGCATCACCTTGCCATGGAGCTTATAGCTTGTAAAGCCAGGATTTGAACACCCATCTGTTTGGCAGCAGAGGTTGTATTTGTAATGAGCCTTTCTCCTTGCTCTGGGGAAAAAATAGGATGTGTAGAAAGATTTCTTATTGATATGGTATAATGACAACCACACATGGCAGTTTTCACAGAAATTATTCTCTTGATTTCCTCCCATGGTCACTTTATTACAGATAAATTCAGCTGATAGTTCCATTGCATGTGATATGATTTTGAGAGAGGGGGAGGGAAACAAAAGGAATTCCTTTTTCTCAAAGACAGTCAGGTTTATTCTTGCTCCCAGAGAGCTCTTAGTTTTCACTTAACTAAAAAGAGAGAGAGAGAGAGAGAAACCCATGAACCAGTTTAAGGAAGCAGCAGTTGGGAGCTGCTAAGATACATTTCTCTGAATTACCAAGTGTTATGTGTAAGGGGAAAATGGATTTATTGAAATGCAAAAATATACAGTACATGTTATGCTAAAAAGTGCCTATGGTGTAATTTAAATTTGGTATGCTACCTCCCTGCCCCCCA
The DNA here is from genome assembly GCF_000754665.1 of Bison bison bison. Taxonomy (NCBI): domain Eukaryota; kingdom Metazoa; phylum Chordata; class Mammalia; order Artiodactyla; family Bovidae; genus Bison; species Bison bison. The sequence continues at coordinate 6,268 of NW_011492901.1, read as the reverse complement.
AAATGTATTGTGGAGCAGGCTCACTTTTTCTGTCTTGAGATTGTCTGTCTTTAGATTGTCTGCCCCTAATATAATAATTATCATGATTACAGAATCATTGTTTAGAGGAATCAATGATTTTTAATATAACTGATGTCATGTGTAGTGAGGTCTTTGAAAACATTATGCTTGTGAATGACACAAGGCCACGTGCTGTTGAAATGTGACTATGTTCAGGTTTCTTTGTTTCATTAAGAAGACTTTGGTAACATGAAAAAGCAATTTATATCATCTGTTTAGCAATTTTAGTACATAGGGTGTTGAATGTGAGCTTCACCAAGCCCTCAAGAAGAAGAGGGTTGAGGATTTAAGGTTATCAGATTTTATTAGGTGATGGTTCAAGAGACATTCTCCATGGATTGAGATTCTGGTAATATTTCTTGAGTCCCTTCTTTGTTCCTGGCACTATGCTAGGTCTTTTCACCTGTGCTAGCTCAATGACCCTTCCTTACAACTGTTGGTGATCACCATGATCAGCTCTGGTTTTGTAGATGAGGCAACTGAGACTCAGAGGACTCTTTTGGTGGGGAGTACCACCTTTGTGATCCTGAGCAGCCTCATTGTCCTCAGTCTTGTTTCACCTCTGCTCCTTCTTCAGCTGCTCAGAGCTCTCCACTCTGTTTCTTTTTTTAAATTTTTATCAGAGTATAGTTTGTTTACACTGCTGTGTTAGTTTTTGCTGTACAGCAAAGTGAATCAGTTATACATATATGTATATCTGGGCTTCCTTGAAAGAAAAGCTATGACCAATCTACACAGCATACTAAAAAGCAGAGATATTACTTTGCCGACAAAGGTCCATCTAGTCAAAGTTATGGTTTTTCCAGTGGTCATGTACGGATGTGAGAGGTGGACTATAAAGAAATCTGAACGCTGAAGAACTGATGCTTTTGAACTGTAGTGTTGGAGAAAACTCTTGAGAGTCCCTTGAACTGCAAGGAGATCCAACCAGTCAATCCTAAAGGAAATCAGTCCTGAATATTCATTGGAAGG
>NW_011492901.1:3797-5136 GCF_000754665.1 Bison bison bison | reverse complement strand
TGAGATGGTTGGATGGCATCACCAACTCAATGGACATGAGTTTGAGCAAGCTCTGGGAGTTGGTGATAGTCAGGGAAGCCTGGCGTGCTGCAGTCCATGGGGCTGCAAAGAGTTGGACTCGACTGAGTGACTGAACTGACTGACTGACACGTATCTCCACTCTTTTTCAAAATTCTCCCCTCTTGAACCTACTCTGTTCTTTTTCAATTCTCAGTTTCAGACCTTGGTTTCCTCTGCCTGGAAGACTTTTCCCAACTTGCAGAGATCCTTCAAGTCTGGAAATCTCCCTTCTCCAGGGGATCTTCCCAATCCAGGGATCAAACTCAGGTCTCTCCCACATTGCAGGCAGATTCTTTACCAGCTGAGCCACCAGGGAAGCCCAAGAATACTGGATAGGGTAGCCTATCCCTTCTCCTGTGGATCTTCCTGACCCAGGAATGGAATTGGGGTCTCCTGCATTACAGGGAGTTTCTTTACCAACTATCAGGGAAGTTATGCATATACATATATTCACTTTTTCTCAGAATTCTCCACTCTTGAACCTACTCTGTTCTTTTTCAATTCTCAGTTTCAGACCTTTGGTTTCTTCTGCCTTGAAAGGCTTTTCCCATCTTGTGGAGATCCTTCAAGTCTAGGTTTGAATGATCCTGTCCAAAGACCTCTTCCCCAACTCCTCAGATGGAGCTAGGCCTTCCTGCCATTTGCCTCCAGAATGTCCGTACTGCGTGTTCATTCACAGTTCTTTGCATAATTATTAAAGGACCTGGGTGATTCCTTGGTTACTTTGTTTCTCTCACTAGCATTTATTGTCTAGCGTGTCAGGGGCTTTTGCCTGCCTTGTGCTTCACTGAGTCTTCAGTACCTAGCCCATTGTCTAGCACATGAAATTGTTAGTCGCTCAGTTGTGTCTAACTCTTTGTGACTCCATGGACTGTAGCCCGCCAGGCTCCTCTGTCCATGGAATTCTCCAGGCAAGAATAGTGGAGTGAGTAGCCATTCACTTCTCCAGGGGATCTTCCTGACCCAGGGATTGAATCCAGGGTCTCCTGCACCACAGGCAGATTCTTTATCATCTGAGCCACCAGGGAAGCCCTGGCACATAGTAGGTGCTCAGTAGATATGAATTGGCAAACTGATCCATGGAGAATGATTGACTTATCCAGGACCACATAGTTGGCATCTGCAACAAGGAAGAAAAATTAGCAAATTAATGATGAATGTTTCTGTGCTCCATGATTCATTGCTGTACTCCAGCAATAAACTAATAGTTTAAGGATTAGATTCTGCCTAATCACAAGTGTAAGTTCCAGTGGCTGAGTCAGGTTTCAAGCTAAGAAGC
>NW_011492901.1:0-917 GCF_000754665.1 Bison bison bison | reverse complement strand
AGATCCCCTAGGGAGGAGGAAGATGCCAATATACTCCAGTATTCTTGCCTGGAGAATCCCATGGACAGGGGAACCTGATGGGCTATATAGTCCATGGGGTTGCAAAGAGTTGAACACACCTTAGTGAGTAAGCACACACACACACCCAGAGTATTATCATTTCCATGTGGAATCCATTTACAAAAGTATTAATGAGAGATTTTACTTTGTTTACTTTATGCAAAATGCTTAAAATTCAGAGTGTATGTTGTACTTATGGCATGTCTTAATTTGATGCTAAGTTTTCATTGGAAATACTTGGTATGATTTTCAATGTGGTTGGCTAATGCACCTGAGGAACTAAATTTTTTATTTTAATTTTAAAAATTAGACTAGATTTAATTTTAAAAATTGCAATTTGTTCCATTATTGGAACACTTGCAACTCTCTGTCTGGGACAACTCAGATATATGAACCTTTTGCTGTTTGTTTGATCACTATTTGACGTCTGGTCCAGTTACCCCCCATCTTGGCTTCACTGCCATGAATGGTCCGGCTTTCCAATGATCCTTTTTGCCTTTTGGCACATGTGTCTCTTCTTTTTTTTGTGACATCTACCCTGTAAAATTCAGGATTAGCTCAATCATCCAAATTCTTGACCCCCATACTCACTTGGGCCAGTGAGGATGGCCAGAGGAAAAGCACAGTTCTGTGGAGAAGGGGCCATAGTGACATCAGAGGCCCCAGCATCACCTGGGGCCTGGTAGTCCTTCCCTGATTTCTAGTTAGTGTCCTTGTCCATGCCCCAGAGCAGTGAGTTCAGATACCTGTTTCCTACTAAAGCCATATGCCCTTGGGCTATGATGACCTTACTGGGCATCTGGATTATCTGGGAGAGGTTTTATAAATCAGAACTCTCAGCTCCTACTCTAATAGAC
>NW_011492900.1:28579-29422 GCF_000754665.1 Bison bison bison | reverse complement strand
ATGTGTCCCCTATCCTAAACCCCCTTCCCACCTCCCTCCCCATCTCATCCCTCTGGCTTGTCCCAGTGCAACAGCTTTGAGTGCCCTGTTTCATGTATCGAACTTGCACTGGTTGTCTATTTCACATAAGGTAATATACATGTTTCAATGCTATTCTCTCAGAACATCCCACCCTCTCCTCCCACAAAGTCCAAAAGTCTGTTCTTTATATCTGTGTCTCTTTTGCTGTCTTGCATATAGGATTACTGTTACCATCTTTCTAAATTCTATATATATGCATTAATACACTGTATTGGTGTTTTTCTTTCTGACTTACTTCACTCTGTATAATAGGCTCCAGTTTGATCCATCTCATTAGAACTGATTCAAATGCATTTTTTTAAATAGCTGAGTAATATTCCATTGTGTATATGTACCACAGTTTTCTTATCCATTCATCTGCTCATGGACATCTAGGTTGCTTCCATGTCCTAGCTATTGTAAACAGTGCTGCGATGAACATTTGGGTACACGTGTCTCTTTCAGTTCTGGTTTCCTCGGTGTGTATGCTGGATCATACGGCAATTCTATTTCCAGTTTTTTAAGGAATCTCCACACTGTTCTCCATAGTGGCTGTACTAGTTTTCATTCCCACCAACAGTGTAAGAGGGTTCCCTTTTCTCTGCACCCTCTCCAGTATTTATTGTTTGTACAAATTTTGATGCCAGCCATTCTGACTGGTGTGAGATGCTACTTCATTGTGGTTTTGAATTGCATTTATCTGATAATGAGTGATGTTGAGCATCTTTTCATGTGTTTGTTAGCCATCTGTATGTCTTCTTTGGAGAAATGTCTGTTTAGTTC
>NW_011492900.1:24121-24650 GCF_000754665.1 Bison bison bison | reverse complement strand
GACTCACTGGACAAGGGTTTGGGTGGACTCTGGTTGTTGGTGATGGACAGGGAGGCCTGGTGTGCTGCGGTTCATGGGGTCACAAAGAGTCAGACCTGACTGACTGAACTGAGTAGGTTATAAACATGAAAATTAAAAGAATAGTAAAGAACTTAAATTTAAAAAATTAAAATGTGATAATAGTAAAAATATATCTTGGGATTTCTCTGGAGCTGTTGTGGGCATTGTAGGGTCAGTTCAGTTTCAGATAGTTCCTTATTCCAGCTTTTACTTGTTCTCAAGGTCTATAGGCCCCCTCCAATGCTTAGTCAATGTTAACTATAGAGTTTTAATCTGTTGCACCTGTCACTTCCAGAGCAGTTCCCTCTTCGTTTATTTTGGATTCCTCTGTTTGCAAGTCTCTTCAGTGTCTAATTTTCACCCTGCCTCAAAGGGGCGAAGGTGGTCACTTGTTTAGGCTCACTTGTTCAGTTGTGTTGTGGGGAGGGAGCGACACTGCAAACAAATATTGCTGGCGTGTGTGCTGAGT
>NW_011492900.1:19246-20222 GCF_000754665.1 Bison bison bison | reverse complement strand
GCATATATATGGAATTTAGAAAGATGGTAATAATAACCCTGTATACGAGACAGCAAAAGAGACACTGATATATAGAACAGTCTTATGTTTTCTTTATGTGTTCCCTATACATTTCTAGTTAGGTCTATTCCTAGATTCTTTTTTATTTGTTTGTTTGTTTGCTCTTATAGTTGCAATTGTAAATGTTATGTTTTCATGATGTTAAAAATGTGTTTATATTTGAACACTTGCATTTTTTATTTTTATTTTTGTGTTATGTGTCTTTTTTAGCTCTCTTATTTTTAAAGAATAAAATATGTTTATTTTTAAGTAAATAAACTATACATTTGGATTAATTTTGAATAGCATTATAAATCTTAAAACAGAATGCTTGATAATACTTTCTCTGCTATAGAAAAGGTGACTTAACATTATTTATAGTTCCTATTTTTTTCTATCCTATAAGATATTTATTTTAATGACCTTCTTAGGTCTAAATTACAATGTTTGGTAGATTTAATTTTTTCATTTTTTAAAAAATTGAGGTATAGTTGATTTATAATGTATTATAATGTAATACAGGTGTACAGCATGGTGATTCAGTATTTTGTGAAGTATTTCAGCCTTGAAAGAACTCCTGTATCCCCTTCAACCATATTACCCAATTGTTAATATTTTAGTATATTCACTCTATTTCTCCCTTTCTCTATAGACACACGTACACATGAACACACACACAATCATTACTTTTTTTTTATAAAACAGTTGGTTTGAGAGCAAAGTTCATGTATATGTCCAATCATTCCAAAATACTCCAGTATTTCAATTGAGTGTACTCAATTGAAATGTGTGTACTCAATTGAGTACACTGAACTGAGTACAGAGTGTACTCAGTTTAACTGAGTGTACTCTCAAAAGCAAGGATATTGTCTCTCATAGTCACAAATAGAAACATCAACAAACTAACATTGATACAGTGCTACGATACAACCTACAG
>NW_011492900.1:14516-15785 GCF_000754665.1 Bison bison bison | reverse complement strand
GGGAGGGAGGGTCAGGATGGGGAACACATGTACACCCATGGCTGATTCATGTGAATGTATGGCAAAAACCATCACAATATTGTAAATAAATTTTTAAAAAGAAAAAATAATAAATCTCTATCACACCACCATCTCCAAGAGAAGGGAAAAGAAAAGGAAGAAGGATGTTCTTACTGTTTTTTATAATTTACATGTATTTGTGTTGTTAATTTAATATATGAGTCATAGCATCTGTGAAAAATTAAAGAATTAACTCCTTTTAATGTTGATGCCTCTTTCTTCTTACCCTTTTCTATATTAATTAGAAAGTTCTCAACAAATGTTAAGTAATAGAGATGATACTGGCATCTTTGCCTTATTTCTGACAAATAGTATTTCTGTGCCATTTAGCAATATGCCAATTATTTTCTTGTTCTCATTTCATTATTTTTTTCTGTCCATTATTCCTGTTTTATTAATAGTTTGCTTTTGTCAGGCATTGTCACTGAATTTTATAAAAAGACTTGTTGTATCTGTTTTTTTAAAGGTTTGTTTTACTTTATTTGAAAATTAAGGCATTGACAACAGACTATTTGATGAAGGGAAGGAGAGCATCTAAATCCACTTTTTAATTTTTTGTTGTTTTTTAAATTAATTTTTTTGGGAATATAGTTGCTTTACAATGTTGTGTTAACTCCTACTTTAGAGCAAAATGAATCAGCCATACATATATACACATCCTCTCCCTTTTGGATTTCCTTCCCATTTAGGTCACCACAGTTGAGTTCCCTGTGCTATACAGTAGTTTTTCATTAGTTATCTATTTTATACATAATATAGTGTATATGTGTCAATCCCCATCTACCAATTCCTCACACTCCCCTCCCCCACCTTGGTATCCATATATTTGTTCTCTATGTCTGTGTCTCTATTTCTGCTTTGCACATATTGTGAAAATGACTGTATTACCCAAAGCAATCTACAGATTCAAGGCAGTCCTTATCAAATTACCAGTGGCATTTTTCACAAAAATAGAACAAAATTCTTTTACAACTTGTATGGAAACACAAAAGACTCTGAATAGCAAAAGCTATCTTAAGAAAAAACAGAGCTAGAGGAATACGGTTCCTTGACATCAGACTATAGTAGATAGCTACAGTAATCAAGACAGTATGGTACTGACACAAAAACAGAAATATAGATTAGTGGAACAGGATAGAAAGCCCACAGATAAACCTACACACCTATGGTCATATAATCTATGACAAAGGAGGCAGGAATATACAGTGG
>NW_011492900.1:13974-14416 GCF_000754665.1 Bison bison bison | reverse complement strand
AGTCTGTTGTTCCATGTCCAGTTCTAACTATTGCTTCTTGACCTGCATACAGATTTCTCAGGAGGCAGTTCAGATGGTCTGGTATTTCCATCTCTTTCAGATTTTCCACAGTTTGTTGTGATCCACACAGTCAAAGGTTTTGCAATAGTCAATAAAGCAGAAGTAGATGTTTTTCTGGAACTCTCTTGCTTTTTCAATGATCCAGTGGATGTTGACAATTTGATTTCTGGTTCCTTTGCCTTTTCTAAATCCAGATTGAACATCTGGAGGTTCATGGTTCACGTACTGTTGAAGCCTAGCTTGGAGACTTTTGAGTATTACTTTGCTAGTGTGTGAGATGAGTGCTATTGCCCAGTAGTTTGAGCATTCTTTGGCATTGCCTTTCTTTGGGATTGGAATGAAAACTGCCCTTTTCCAGTCCTGTGGCCACTGCTGAGTTTTC
>NW_011492900.1:9861-10924 GCF_000754665.1 Bison bison bison | reverse complement strand
GCTTGGAATTATTTCAATTTTTTTTTGAATTTACCAAGGCTAGATTTATGGCCCAGGATGTGATCTATCCTAGAGAATGTTCCCTGTGCACTTGAGAAAAAGGTGAAATTCATTGTTTTGGGGTGAAATGTCCTATAGATATCAATTAGATCTAACAGGTCCATTTTATCATTTAAAGTTTGTTTCTCTTTGCTAATTTTCTGTTTGATTGATCTATCCATAGGTGTGAGTAGGGTATTAAAGTCTCACACTATTATTGTGTTACTATTAATTTCCCCTTTCATACTTGTTAGCATTTGCCTTATGTATTGAGGTGCTCCTATGTTGGGTGTATATATATTTATAATTGTTATATCTTCTTCTTGGATTGATCCTTTGATCATTATATAGTGCCCTTTGTCTATTTTCATGGCCTTTATTTCAAAGTGTATTTTATCTAATATGAGTATTGCTACTCCTACTTTCTTTTGGTCTCCATTTGCATGAAATATCTTTTTCCAGTCCTTCACTTTCAGTCTGTATGTGGTCCTTGGTTTGAGGTGGGTCTCTTGTAGACAGCATATATAGGAGTTTTGTTTTTGTATCCATTCAGCCAATCTTGGTCTTTTGGTTGGGGCATTCAACCCATTTATATTTAAGGTAATTATTGATAAGTATGATCCTGTTGCCATTTACTTTGTTGTCTTGGGTTCGAGTTTATAAACCTTTTCTGTGTTTCCTGTCTAGAGAAGATTCTTCAGTATTTGTTGAAGAGCTGGTTTGGTGGTGTTGAATTCCCTAAGCTTTTGCTTGTTTGTAAAGCTTTTGATTTCTCTTTCATATTTGAGTGAGATCCTTGCTTGGTATAGTAATCTGGGTTGTAGGTTTTTCTCCTTCATCACTTTAAGTATGTCCACTATTCCTTTCTGGCCTGAAGAGTTTCTATTGAAAGATCAGCTGTTATCCTTATGGGAATCCCCTTGTGTGTTATTTGTTGTTTTTCCCTTGCTGCTTTTAATATTTGTTCTTTGTGTTTGATCTTTGTTAATCTGATTACTGGTTCCAAATAGGAAAAGGAGTACAT
>NW_011492900.1:9245-9761 GCF_000754665.1 Bison bison bison | reverse complement strand
TGTTCATTAGTGATATTGGCCTATAGTTTTCTTTTTTTGTGGTATCTTTGTCTGGTTTAGGTATTAGGGTGATGGTGGCCTCATAGAATGAGTTTGGGAGTTTACCTTCCTCTGTACTTTTCTGGAAGAGTTTCAGTAGGATAAGTGTTAGCTCTGCTCTAAATTTTTGGTGGAAGTCACCTGTGAAGCCATTTGGTCCTGGGCTTTTTTTTTGTTGGAAGATTTTTGATTATAGTTTTGATTTCCGTGCTTGTGATGGGTCTCTTAAGATTTTCTATTTCTTCCTGATTCAATTTTGGAAGGTTATACTTTTCTAAGAATTTGTCCGTTTCTTCCAAATTGTCTATTTTATTGGCATATAGTTGCTGATAGTAGTCTCTATGATCCTTTGTATTTCTGTGTTGTCTGTTGTGATTTCTCCATGTTCATTTCTAGTTTGGTCGATTTGATTCTTCTCCCTTTTTTTCTTGATGAGTCTGGCTAATGGTTTGTCTGTTTATCTTCTCAAGGAACTAG
>NW_011492900.1:4640-6303 GCF_000754665.1 Bison bison bison | reverse complement strand
TGATGGATCCAGGATTGGGAGAGAATTTGACCAGAGCCCTGTGTACATCAGGGCCTACATAGGTTGATGGCAGCCTGATTGCAGTTTGGTTCAGTTCTGTAACAGGAGTTTCAACTGTGGAGTCAGAATGCAAGGCCTCTTGAGAAAAATGTACATTTACTTCTGAAGCATGAAGCATGAAGGTTTGGGTTGTTGTGTAACCTAAGTGTGTAGAGGTAAAAAGCTTGTGGCTGTTTTGGTTATTAAGGTTTTAACTTTGTAGCCTTCCTGTCTAGAGAAATAAAATAAAATCCTTTAAACGAAAAAAATAAAGGTTATTTTATATAAAATATACAAAATTTTAATCTGTATTTAGCAGGGTAAACAGGAAAAATTAAATAGATTCTATTTTTCCACAAGTGGAAATTAATAAAGGTTTGAAGAGTTAATTTATCTGTCTTTTCTTTTATGACTGCTTGGTTCATGTCATACTTAGAGAGCTCTTCTCTACTCTGAAATGAAAGACAAGAACTAACATATTTTCTTATAGTACTTTGTCTTCATTTTTAAATTTGCATCTTTGAGCCATCTGAAATTTATTTTGATATATGGCATGAGATCAGGAGCAAAATCTTTTTTTTTTTTTTCCTAGTAGGAAATCCATTTGTCTCAGGACCATTTATTAATCAAACCATCTCTTCTTTTTCCTATTTAATTGCCATCTTCTCAATATACCACATTCCAATATGATTTGGGTTTCTTTACTTTATAATGCATAAGAGATTGTATGCCAGTTCCACTTCATTATTCTTTTGCAGAAAGGCCCTGTTTTATGCTTAAATGATTTTTCCCAGATAATTTTAAAATAAGCTTCATTAACTTAAAAATTTTAAAAATTCCTTTATTGATGGATGCATGTCACTATGCATTTGTCCACATTCAGAGAATGTACAACACCAAGAGTGAACTCTAAAGTAAACTATGAGTTTTGGCTGATAATCATGTGCTAATATGAGTTCATCCTTGGTTTAAAAAAATGTATCATTCTGGTGAGTGATGTTGATAAAGATGTTGGGTATGTATGTGTGGAGGCAAGGGGCATGTGGAAAATTTCTGTACTACCTCCCAATGTTGTAAATGTCATAAACTTAAAACTGCTCGAGAAAATAAAGTTTAAGAATTCCTGTCAGTGTATCAGTAGGTGTATAAATAGGATCCTGTTAACAGTATAGATGAATTTAAGGTGAAGTATGTCATCCCATTCATTAACTTTTATGACCCAACATAATGTTTTATGTTTTCTTTTTATTTATTTATTTATTTCTTATTTTATTTTTTAACCTCACAACATTGTATTGGTTCTGCCATACATCAACATGAATCTACCACAGGTACACACATGCTCCCCATTCTGAACCCTCCTCCTTCCTCCCTCCCCGCACCATCCCTCTGGGTCATCCCAGTGCACCAGCCCCAAGCATCCAGTATCGTGCATCGAACCTGGACTGGCGACTTGTTTCATATATGATATTATATATATTTCAATGCCATTCTCGCAAATCATCCCACCCTCTGTCTCTCCCAGCTGTGGTACATATACACAATGGAGTATTATTCAGCCATTAAAAAGAATACATTTGAATCACTTCTAATGAGGTGGATGAAACTGGAGCCTATTATACAG
>NW_011492900.1:3455-4540 GCF_000754665.1 Bison bison bison | reverse complement strand
TTTTTTTTTTTTTCCCCCTGCCTGGTTATGTTGCCCTATGAGATTTCAAAACTCCCCACATACCAACCAGTGAGAGGGTTTCCTGGTGTTTGGAAACTTCTCCTCCTTCAAGACGCCCTCCCCAGGACGGGTCTCCATCCCTAATTTTTTTGTCTCTCTTTTTGTCTTTGATATTTTGTCATACCTCCTTTTGAAGAGAATGGGCTGCCTTTCTGGATTACTGGTGTCCTCCACCAGCGTTCATAAGTTGTTTTGTGGAAGTTGCTCAGCATTCAAATGATCTTTTGATGAATTTGTGAGGGAGAAAGTGGTCTCCCTGTCCTATTCCTCTGCCATCTTGGGACCACCTCCTTCTGTCCAATTTTTAATCAGATTTTTTACTATTAAGTTGTATGAGTTCTTTACACATTGGGGATGTTATTCCCTTATCGGATAGATGTGTTGCAATTATTTTCTGCTATTCAGTAGGTTGTCTTTTCATTTTGTTGCTGGTTTTTCTTCCCTGTGCAGGAGCTTTCAACATTAGTACAATGTAGCTGCACATATTATTTTTGCTTTTGGTATTAGATTAAAAAAATCATCACCGAGACCTATGTCAAGAAGCTTACCACCTATGTTTTCCTCTTGGAGTTTAATGATTTCAAGTTTTGCATTCTAGTATTTAATACATCTTGAGTTAACTTTTTTATATTGTGTAAGATAATGGTCCAGATTCATTATTTTGCATGTGGCTGTTCTATTTTCCAAACACCATTCATTGAAGACAATGTCCTTTCCCAGCTATTTATTCTTGGCTTCTTTTTTATAAATTAATGACCATATAAACCCATATGTGGGTTTATTTCTGGGCTTTCCCTTCTGTTCCATTTATTTATGTGTCTGTTTTTATGCTAATACCATACTGCTTTAATTACAATAGCTTTGTAATATGACTTGAAATTAGGGAGAAAATTTTTCTTTCTCAAGATCGCCTTGGCCATTCAGGGTCATTTGTGGTTCCATACAAATTTTAGGACTGTTTGTTTCATTTTTGAGAAAAATACCATTGTAATTTTTTAAATATAAATTTATTTATTTTACATTGT
>NW_011492900.1:0-1196 GCF_000754665.1 Bison bison bison | reverse complement strand
TTTCATCAAGAGGCTCTTTAGTTCTTCCTCACTTTCTGCCATAAGGATGGTGTCATTTGGATATCTGAGTTTATTGATATTTCTCCTGGCAATCTTGATTCTAGCTTGTGTTTCATCTATTCCACTACCCTGTTCTTCAATCACCCACTAACATGCCTTGATGATTTCTGCCTAACTTAGCCACTACTATGGTAATTCTCAAATGATGATTTTCTCTTTATATTATTCCTTTTACATTCATCAGCTTATTACATTCTACTCTAAAAAAAACTTTTATTTCACCTCTTAAAAATTCATTAATCTTTTGTATTCATATGAACTTCTGGAATCCTATACTTAAAATATTTGGTTGTAATTCTTATCACTACTTATTTTGATACTCAAATTATCCTATATTTTGCTCTGGGCATCCTTTCAGGCTTGCTCCATTGCCCTTTTGACACACCTCCTTCATTCTTTGATTGCCTTCTTATCTGTCAAATACAATTAGATGTTTCAGGATCATCTTGTACTTTTCCTACTCTGGTCCCATAATCAGTCAATTTCCAAGGAGCTTTGGTTCCTTTTAGAAGAGAGTGATATTTATAAACCAAGATCTGTGCATTCAGTGCCCTCCAGGAGACAGAACTAGGAAATATTTTGTATATATGTGTTTATTTGTGTACACAACGCACTCACACCCCACATACATTCGTATCTATTTTTCTATGTGTGTGTGTGTGTGATGAATACACATCAATATTTCCAATTCAAATCCAATATCCTAAGATTCTTTCTAGCCCTCCCCTTTCAGTGTTTGTAAATCAACGTGTTTGTAAATTCTCTGACAGTGAGATATCTAGCTCTCATGATTCTCAATATATTTACTGATATGCTCAATATTCTTATATATAATAAATTTTCTGCTTGGTGACTTCCTCAGCCCATAGACCCATTGCCATTTCCTCAGCCATTGGCTCCTCGGCCTTGTCACCTTCTAAATCTCCATCATAGAAAAAGGAACCCTCTTACACTGTTGGCGGGAATGCAAACTAGTTCAGCCACTATGGAGAACAGTGTGGAGGCTCCTTTAAAGACTGGAAATAGAACAGCCATACAACCCAGCAATCCCACTGCTGGGCATATACACTGAGGAAACCAGAATTGAAAGAGACACGTGTACTCCAATGTTCATCGCAGCACTGTTTATAATAGCC
>NW_011492899.1:16382-17895 GCF_000754665.1 Bison bison bison | reverse complement strand
AGAGGCCTTTTGACATATTGAGGTGACAGTGGGGAGGCGGTGAAGAAACTGCACTGACTGTTCTCTCTGATACAGAGAAGTAGAAAAATTCCCTCTGAGTCAAGGACCATGTCACTGTCTCTCATCCAAGAATCATTACAAAATCCAATGGCCCAGTTGCAACACCCCGCCACATCCACCTCCCAGTAGCATTGACCAGAAGTGAACGACTCAGCTCCCCAGGCAAGAAAATATTTAGATCTTGGTGGAGAGTTGTTGACACCAGGACCATCAGGTACAGCCAGGAGACATCTCAGATCTTCAAACACAGGGACACGAGGAGTGACTCTTTCATTATCTAGTGCAATGTACACTGCAGGAAGAAGGAAAAAAAAAAAAAATTATCCAATACCGACAGGTCTGTCTCCGTAAGAAGATTTGAGCCAGACCAAATGGGAGAAATGATTTGTGTCTATGAGACCTACTGCTACCTCTTGGCCATCACTTCTACAATTCCTACATTTAAAATTGGCAATTAATTTAAAAGTTCACTATCAGAAACCAATATAACTTGCCCTTCTCCTCAGAAAATGCACAGTAATACCAATAATAGTAAGAACTCCCAAGCTGTTTTCACTTTTCCTGACAAGATTTTTCACTAAAGCATGCAAAGTTAAAATGAAAGCAGAATGTCCTATTTTTTGAAGTAGTTTCTTTGTGAGAATTTTCTGCCAGCATACCTTGAAGTGAAAAGGGATAAATCTAATGAAAAAAGTTGTCAGCTTACTTTGCCAATGTTTTGTATAAAGTGTCTATAAAATTTCCTTTTTGTTTGTAATAAATTTGATGATAAAGAGGATTTATATTTTGTATTTATTACAAATAGTTTTATAAGCCAAGTTAAAATTCTCTAAGCATCTCAAAACCAATGATAACATTCATTCCATAAAACGTGGTCTGTACTGAACGTACATGCAAAGTTACATGTTACTTTTAAACAGTCAATAATGTACCTCAGCATGCTACAGACAATCCATTATGTTTTCCTACTGTTTACCCTCTAGATAGCTTACTACCACTCATTATAAATGTTTTTTTTTCTTTTTTCCAGATGCCATTTAGTTTTACTCCATATACATTATTCTCCTATAAGGGTAAGTGTGGATATTAAAATTTCCAGCATAGTCCACAGATTGGACAGTGGGGAAAGGTAACCCATAGGACAGTAACAGAGGCCAGTGTATCCCACCCCCACCAGAGGGCTGCCTGTTACCTTGGAATTGGTTGAGCCAGTCTATGAGTCCAGGGATTGGCCACGCACTGAGCTGTGGGACTACAGGCCGGGGCATGTGCAGCTGCACTGACTCACCCCTGCAAGAAAGGACACTTCATTACTCTTCTGGAGCTCAAGTTTTCATCACAGTAATTATGGCTGCATGACTCTAAAGAGACTTCACTTCAATCCTCAAACTTAGGTTCCGGTCCCATGAAAGTAATCCCCCAAACTAGAGGATTTATGTTATCAAGATCAAAT